>NC_056732.1:941545336-941802836 GCF_019279795.1 Protopterus annectens
TCTTCAGAATATATAATGCTCTTTGCTGTTATTCCAATCAAGACCAGTTTACATTGTTGCATGTCAACTCACATAATGGTGCAGAAAGCTCACTGAAGTCTGGGATGAACTTTCCTAAATAGTTGAGCATACCTCGAAAACACTGTATAGCTGTGAAATTTTATGGAACTGGCATCTTAAGAATTTCTGCTTGCTTAGATGAATCTGGGTGTAGGCCAGAACTGGTAAACAAATGACCTACATAAGTAACTTATTTTGGTTTGAATTTGCATTTCTGAGGATGCAGTTTAAGACTGACTTCATGTGCACAGTCTAGAACTTTCCTGAGGTTTCTTTCATGTTCGTCTTCACTACTGCCCCCTACAATAATGTCATCTACTATTACAGCACATGGATAACAGAAAAAATGTGGTCTATTGCATGTTGAAATACTTCACTGGAAGCATTTATCCCAACTGGTATTCTCAAAAATCTATATGTACCAAATGGTGTACTGAAAGTGGTTAACAATGAAGATTTGTGATCCAGCAAAACTGGCCAAAAGGAACTTTTTGCATCCAAGGCAGAAAAAATAGTGACATTTGGCATGAGAGTGGCTACTTCTTCTACTGTACACATCAAATGATGAGGACGTTTAAGTGCTTTGTTTATGTCTCTTGGATCAATACATAATCGAATATCATCTGAGCATTTCGTATGAGCTACGACCATGGAGGATACCTATTCAGTTGGTTCTTCTATTGGAGTTAGAACACCTAAATTCACAATTTTGTCAAGTTCTGCTTTTACTTTCCACTGCATTGCTACTAGAACCTTCCTTGCTGTTATGACAACTGGGCTTACTTCATGGTTTAACTTCATGGAATATATGACTGGAAGTCTGCCAAGCTCGTCTTTGAAAATATCAGCATTTTCAATAAAATATTCTGTGTAAAGCTATCATTGTTGTTCAGACATAGGTGTAAGACCTCTTAATTAAATGAAATCAATCCCATTGTCAAACAGTCTTTGAAGCCTAACAGTGACTGGAGTCATAGCTGTGTCTAGCAAAATGGCATGAAATAATTATTGCAACATCAGTCTGAATCTCTTCACCACCATAAGCAACTAGTTTTGCACACTTTGCTGAATCAAGTTTTTCATCAGCTTGTACTTTAGCAAACATCTGTGCTGATATAACACTGCACTTAGATCCAGTGTTTACTTTAAGCTCTACAGGTATCCCATTGATTTGTACAAAACAAAATATTTCACTTTTTGCTGACAACTAATAGTCTAGTTCATTAACCGTTTCATCAATCACAGAGAAACATCAACATAAAACGTTTGCTCGCAGCTCTCTATCTGATCTACTTGCTTCTTCAGATACACTCTTAATAAAAGAATGTGGGACCTTAGATTTTCAAAGCCTTTTGAAATGATTCCACTTTTTACATTTGTGACATTTGTGACATTGCTGACCAAAAGCTAGGCACATCTGTCATTTAGGTTCATGACTGCCTCCACAATTACGACAGTTAACAATAAAGTTGTTTGCTGCAGCCCCATTAAGTTTATAGTTAAGGATGTGTGGTGTCACATTATTGGGTTTATACTTCTTTTTCATCTTAGCTTTGTGTTGTACAGAATCAACATTTGCACTGGTAGATACTGTATGCAGGCATTTCTCATTCATAAGCATATTTGTGTGCTTTTTCTTTAAACTCATGTATCTGACAAATCTCTATGGGTTTGCTTAATGTTGAATCACTATCTTGAAGCAAAATCTTCCTCACTGCATCATTAACACCACACACAAGCTTTCCTTTTATCAATCCATCTCATAAATCACCAAATCTCTACATTTTAGCTTTATTTCTCAAGTCAGTAATATATACTGCTACAGTTTCACCAGGCGTTTGAGTTCTTGTGTAAATTATGGTATATATGTGTGTGTGTGTGTGTGTGTGTGTGTATATATATATATATATATATATATATATATATATATATATATATATATATAGTCTATTTCTGAGCAATAAGTTCCATTACTAAGGAAAGCATCCCATGTAATCCCTCTTCACAAAGACAGCACTTCACTGACTTTTCTAACTATAGGCCCATAGCCATCCTCTCCCCTCTAGCAAAAATACTGGAAAAATGCATTCACTCACAACTTCTCATTCACCTCCTGAAAAACAACCTTTTATCTCCCACCCAACATGGCTTCCTACCTAAACTTAGTACAACAGCTTCCCTAATTAGCTTCATAAATATAGTGAACCAACAAAAGAACAACAGATTACGTATCTACTCTATATTTTTTGATCCATCAAAGCCTTCAAAAAACTTATCTTCGAGCTAGTCTCCTTTAACCTCTCTCATTCTACCCTTACCTGGTTTATTAGTTACTTAACCAACTGTCAACAAGCAGTTAAATGGCAAAACCAACTACCCTCTTCTCTTCCAACTCAGTTGCTGTACCCCAAGGTTCAATTCCTGGTCCCTGCCTATACACCATATTTACAAGCTCAGCCACCAACATGCTACACTGGTTCCATATGCAGATGATTCTTCCCTCATATTCTCTGCTCCATCACTACCAGTTCTACTCAACAAAACCCAACAATCCTTTCTGAACATAGCAAAATATCTTAATAACTCACAACTAACTCATAACGCTTCAAAAACAAAGCTTATGCTTTTTTCCAGTAGTAAAAGATGCATGGACACTACTTCTTTTGACATTTACTCATATAACAATACCCTTACTGAACCTATTGATTATACAAAGCTATTAGGAGTCACCATTGACAAAGACCTCAAATTTGATAAACACCTATCCCTAACTATCAAGAAAGTGCACTTTAAATTTAGCTCTCTGTACAGAGTAAAGTCCTTCCTAACCGATTTCACAGAACTCACCTTCTATTCACCCTCTTATATGCCTCACCCATTTTCACTAACTTAAGAAAATGCGACTTAAACAAACTAGAATCCTACTACTACAAAGTAGCCAGATTTTCTTCTCATCAACCTGCAAGAACCAATCACTGTAAGGTATTATACCAACTCGGTTAGAACTCCCAAACCTGCTAACCTTTAACCAACTAATTTTAACTCATTCTATCATTTACTACCCGGACAACTGCCCATCTTTAAGTGACCTAGTTCAGCCTTACTCCAGTAGTACAACATGGAGGTCTTCCATTAAATTACTTTTGAAGGTCAACAAGTCCAACAATAGCTACAGGAATTCGCTATATTCACACAAACATGCCAAAACTTGGAATGATATACCTCAAAATATACTTACCACAAATAATACTCACAAGTTCAAACAACTTCTCAGAGAACACCTTAATAACACTTGGCTTTGCTTCTGCACTAAACCTGATATACTCATTACCTTGCTTTCCCTTCTATACTTAATGTACCCTCCTCTTGGATCATTTCCCCTTACTTTCTCCATCCTTAAACCTCCTTCTCCTATCCCTCAGTTGCCTGGTTACTTTCTTTTTACCCTCCAGTTGACTGTATTGTTCTCAACCTAAAATGAGTAATACTTGTGTATATTTCTGTAATAACTGATCAAATGTTTTTTTCTGTTTTGTGCAAAAAGTTTATTAACACTCACTATACTCATTTTGCTTGTTATTTTACCATTATAATGTCATATTCATTTCTTCTTCATGTATTTTGTTCTCCATATACTATGTTTATGCAAAGACTATTTTGTTATGTTTTACATTGCAGTTCATGGAGCTTGAGCTTTTCTCCCTGGGGGTCCGCTGAAAACAGGCCTCCTTAGACCCAGTCAGACTCTCCCGATAAGCAAATGCAAAATAAATAAAGATGAGCCTTTCCATTGTAGCATTCATTTGAGGGTGACACATTTCTCTAAATTTACGTTTCAAGCACTCAGGATCTACCCGTGTTTCAGCCTGTATCACAATATGGCAGTTTTTCCCCTCCCTTGCATACATAGCAGGTCCATGCACAAATGCACGTTCCCTCTCAATTTCTTCCAAGCCAGCTAAATTAAGAAGTATAAATGCCCTCATATGTGTGTCTTTATCAGAAAATGCAGCCTGTATGAAAATATCATATTCTTGCTCAAACACTCTCCAATTCTCTACAATATTGTTATCAAACACCAGCAGTCCAGGTCTACGAAATCCCTCAGCCATAACAACAAAATTCATTTAAATATAAGCATAGTCCAAATAATTGTAATTATGCCCAAAAACACAACAATCTCTCTGAAATGGCTTTACTTTAACACTGCAAACACTCTGAATACTGCGAACATTCCAGAAACTTCGGATACTTCAAATAGTTTAGGTTAAACTTCAAAAATTATTTTGAACACATCTGTAATTACTTCAAATACTTTTATCAATATGAAGCTATTTTTGGACATTTCATTTATCTCGGTAATTATTTCAAATGCTTCTTCAATTATTTGGTGACTGAAAACTCATTTAAATGAGTTTAAGTACCTTTGAATAACTACTGGCCTGTATATGACTTCATTCCTGTATATTTCTCCACTTCTAACTTTGTGCCTCACGGTTTGTAAGCTGCTTTAATTTTGGATCCCATTCTGACACCATGTCACTTGTCTTGTGTATTCAAAAGAGATGGTAAAATGTTGTAATGGGTTCAAGATATTTATTGTACATAAACACATCAGGGACTGTAACTAGAACATGTACTTAAGCTAACTGACTCACTTATTACTTCAAACACACTTGCATGTGCATCTCGATTCATGCCTGCATTCACTCTGATGGACTGTACAAAACAGCACCGATCTTGCACATGCTCAGTAACTTATATGCACATGCTATCTTGCACATGCTCAGTAACTTATATGCATGTGCTATCCAGCTACAGTGGCTGACTAGGTACAACATACTGAAAGATCTACAATCTCCACTGACATTAAGTGACTGAGGGAGGCTGTGTTAGGGGAAGAAGTTAAGTTTACTTACTTTTCTTTTCTTTTCCCTGAACATTTATTTTCTGTTCCCTGTGCATTAATTACTGTGCTATGAGAACATGGGAAATTTGTAATTTGTACATATGTGCTACACAGCTAAACAGCATTAAGATTTCTTTTATGCAGCCTGGGAGCCTGTACAAAACAGATAGCAAAAATCTGAAGGCTATGTTCACAGAAAAAGGTCTGAAACTAGAACTAGAAAGTGCATTATTATTTTAACCAGAAATTATTTAAACATGTACTATATGGTGGTTTGTAAACAGATGACAATGAACATGAAAGTGGGAATGAGTAAGTGAATTTCAAGGAAGACAAAGAAATTCCCCAAAAAATATCACATTTTTGTTGTAGTATATAAACAGACAAAAACTGAATACAGTGCAGATTGTTCAAAATGTATGGAATCAGGAAAGAACAGCAGGTAGCAAGTAGTACATTAGCTCATTTCATTAATAAGTATGATTCGTGTGTTAATTCACTGTGTGAAGCAGAGAACATTCAATGGAAAAGTGATATTAATCTATGCACTGCATGAAAGCTTTTGATGTTCTAGTCATCCAGGAAAATGGTAATAAAATAAGTCATGCTTGTCAGAACGATATGACTATAGTAATGTAGCAATGTTATAACTACAGGAGAAAGGCAGTACTTGATGTACTATAAAATGGAACATTTTGTAATACTACTATACATTACATGAATAGCTGTAATGTGACATTTGTAGGGCAACATGATCTAGCAAGACTCAGTTATACTACAAGGAGACTACCGTGAAGAAGTTTCAGATGACAGTTGCATAGAAGACTATACATCTAAAAGAAATGAAGTTTATGTGATTTGAATTCCCAGTCCTAAATTAATATCACACAAGGACTTATAATGAGAAATGGAGAGAGAGTTACCTTCATGTAAATAGGAAACACCCTAACATAGTTCCTGTAGCAGCCACTTGTATGTCTATGAAGGTAAGGATAAACATAGAATTAAAAATTATCTTAAATATAGTTTGTTAAAAATATAAATGTAGAATAAAAAGTCTTAAATACTAGCTGCTAAAAATATTTTCTCGGGGTCAGGAAGGATATCAAAGTGTAATCTGTCATGTGTCTTTCTTTTGACAAGACAATGGTTTGACATATATGTGGCAGTTTAATAGACAAATTTAGGTAATGCACTTTTAGAAAACTTCATCCAGTGGTTCTGGCTTTGATTTTCACAATGTTTGTGTAGCAATGTATTTGCTTACATTGTGAACAAGTCCCTTAACTAGACAGTACTCTCAAGTCGCCTCTGAAGAGACAATTTTGTCTAATAAGCTTACCCGATTAACATATGTGTCTGTGTGTGTGTGTGTGTGTGTATATATATATATATATATATATATATATATATATATATATATATATATATATATATATATATATATATATATATATATATATATATATATATATATATATATATATATATATATATATATATATATATATATATATATATATATATATATATATATATATATATATATATATATATATATATATATATATATATATATATATATATATATTTTTTTTTACGTTATTCTCGCAAGATGAAAATGACTAAACTTAAAATCCTGAACCACGGACATTTTACCAGGGCAAATAAACACTTTCCCAAGACTACAGAATACACACTTTACCATCTGAAACCCACATAGGTGGGGACTACAACCCCACCCCTCAACTATATATACCAACTCCAGGATTGAACTACAGTGGGAAAAGGGCATATTTCCCCAAGATGGGCAAAGGTTTACCTGCCCTGGGAAAAGCCCATGGTTTGGGATTTTAAGTTTCATTATTTTTGTCTCACAAAAGTAATGTTCGGGACTGTTGTCTTTCGATATATGAAAGTGGATCCATAAATATTTATATATGTGTGTGTGTGTGTGTATGAATGACTAACTGCAACTGTTTTGAATTTTAATAATGTACTTCTTATTTATATTAAAAAATATTGCATTATATCTAATTTTAAAATGTTTTCCCTTTTGTGATATGTAAGTTGTGTATAATAATTCAATATTTAAAATTAATTTTGAACAGTTCTGTGAAATTTACATCCATTTGATTGTACGGCTGTGTATGTATATTGCTGTGATATAAGACACTGATACTGTTATAGAATGCATTATTTAATGTTCATACTCATATGACTGCATGGATGTAGATAAACTATATCACATGACATGTCCGTTATGGTATACATTCATTTAGTCGTCCGTTACCTTGTCGATGTACCAAATGTCGAAAGCAGTGCCAAAGGTTCTCATAACTGCAAACCGAAGATAGTCGAAACACACAATATTCCCCCTTTTTGACCCATGGTAGTGCTTGTTTAGGTGGTAGAGCAGTTGGAAATGTCGCATCCAGTGTTATTTACGACATTCTGACCATTCACCACTTTGAAAATCAACATTCCGGTTTGGAATATACAATGTTTGGAGATCATTACTTTGAGTAAATGACTGTATACCGTCTGTTACATATCTTGACATTTATAGTGTTGTATGTGCTGTAGCAACCCAGGTCCGGGTCAGTGCCCTATAAACACCTCACCTACTTGGTTAGAATGCTAGAAAGAAGGAAAAAAAAACCTAAACTACAAAGGAAATCAATAAAGCAGATATTACTGTGTATTCTACTAGACTTAAAAAAAGATTTAAATAAAATAATTTGACAAAAAAAAAATGCTTCTCTGTCCAGTTCATTTCTCCATTAAGATGCCTTCTGCATGGAGTCTGTGCATCCTGCTTGTGTCCACACTTTTTTTTTTCTGTCAGATGTTCCAGTTTCTTCCCACATTTCAAAGATGTGCTATAGGTGAAGTGGCATTTGTCTAACTTCAAAAAAACAAGCCAAAAAAACACAAACTGGTAAATCCACAAAACAGAAAGGTGAGAAGGCTACCGAAACAGGACTCCTTTATTCACAATTAAATGCTAAGCGCTTTCACTGGCCAAAATTTGCCAGCTTCTTCAGACAAAATTCAAACATATTCAAAATACCACCCAGTAATTATATATACATTCAGACACCTGAAAAGTGTACTGTTTAATTGATGACCATAAAAATTATTCAATTAAAACTTTTCATAAAAAGACATTACTTATACAACCATCCTACTAAGCCGAGGTTTTGACATCGGGTACCTATTATGCAAGCTGGATACAAGGTGCAAGTCACATTAAACTACACCCAATTAATCCAGGCTTAAAAATATGTAAATATATATAAAATATATAAATATATATGAAAACATTAATATAATCTAATAAGGATAAATATTATCCAAATTAACATATATATAAACTTAAAATAAAATGACCTTCCTACCCCTGACCATTTTCGTAACTATTACTACTTAAAAATTAATCAGGATAAAAACTCATCCCTACTGTAAATTCATCTATTAAGGGCTTTCTTTTTAAGAAGGCATTTAATGGATATTTGTTCGTTAAGTCCAGGAAACATGTAAGCTAAAGTCCGTATCTGCCACTCAAGTTCTACTTCCTCGAGCCTCAAATACCACGGCCCTCCCCTAATACTTTGCTCAATTTTCTGCAAGACTACAAACCTGAATTTATGCTCTGGGAACATCATAACGTGTCTTGCAAGAGCATTAGCATTTATTGACCTTACAATACTATACTGGTGTTCATAGAACCTCTGTTTGAGCTTACGCTCGGTCTTACCAATATAGAATGCATCACAATGGGTACAGGAAGCACAATAAACGACACCTTGTGAGTCGCATGAAAAATGGCCTGAGATCTTGTTATTCCTATCTCTAATAATGATACTGTCAGAGGTATTGATAAACTTACATTGAGAGCATCTTCCACACCTAAAGGTACCATGTTGACCCCGGGATACCCTCTTGACTCTCTCTACCAAGTTTTTAAGATTAGGACCCCTTCTAAAGGTGATGGAAAGATCATGCCCTAGTTTCTTATTCACCTCAAAATCCTGTTGTATGATATTGCAATTCTTATACATAATTTCCCTAATCCTAATTGCATCTGTAAAATATGTAGTCAGGAAACTTGCAAATTTTAAATCTTCCTTGGTCTTTAAAGGAACAATACTTACAGAGACACCCATTGAATCCACCTGTACTTGTTTGTCTTGTATTAAAGGTTGGAAATGTCCTAAGGCTCTTTTCCTACTTACTTCTTGTACCACTTGATCTATCAAGGCTAAAGGGTATGCTTTCCTCAAAAACATTTGTTTGAGGAGAGCACATTCATCCTGAAAATCCTCAAATCTGGACATCATCCTAGCTGCTCTTACCACCTGGCCTTTAACCACGGCCTTTTTCTGATGAAAAGGGTGGCAGCTGGTAAAGTGCAAAAACATATTAGAATATGTTGGTTTATGATATATTGTAGATCTAAATTGGCCTTTAACCATATCCTTACTCAAATGGATGTCCAGAAAATTGATCATATTCTCATCTACCTGATAAGTAAATTCCAAAAAAGAGGTGGATTTAGACAGTTCGACAATGAATGGATCAATGGCATGTCTCGGACCTTTTCACAAAAAGAACATGTCGTCCTGGTATCTGGTGTACCAAGCAACATGTTCTTTGTAAATTCAACAATTAAACAGGAATGAGGTTTCCCAGTGGGCAAGGACACAGTTAGCAAAACTGCTCCCACATGGCGAACCCATGGCAATGCCACTCTTCTGAAGGAACAATTTGTTGGAAAATAAAATATAATTGTTCTCCAAAATGATCTCCAACAAAACCTCAACCAATTTGATGTCCTGATGTTTCATGCCTTTCCTAAATAGAAACTCTCTAACCCATTCTAACCCTATGATATGCGGAATGGAAGTATAGAGGTCTTTAATATCAACAGTCAAGAACAAATAATGTTCTTTAAACTCCAAATTGTTAATATAGGTCAAAAACTCACAGGAATCATGACATATTTGTGATTCAGTTGAAATATAGGGCTTCAGCTTAAAATCAACAAATTTGGCACAACCATAAGTTATGGAGCCTCTTCCATCCACGATAGGTCTAAAAGGTGGATTTGATACACTCATGTATTTTCGGTGAACCAAACAAAGGCGGCACAATAGGAGCTGGCATGGTGAGAAAATGGTATGTGTCTACATCTATAGTTCCCTCTAAAAAGAGGTCACTGTTTTCCCTTTTGAGATATGTAAGTTGTGTATAATAATTCAATATTTAAAATTAATTTTGAACAGTTCTGTGAAATTTACATCCATTTGATTGTACGGCTGTGTATGTATATTGCTGTGATATAAGACACTGATACTGTTATAGAATGCATTATTTAATGTTCATACTCATACGACTGCATGGGTGTAGATAAACTATATCACATGACATGTCCGTTATGGTATACATTCATTTAGTCGTCCGTTACCTTGTCGATGTACCAAATGTTGAAAGCAGTGCCAAAGGTTCTCATAACTGCAAACCAGAGATAGTCGAAACACACAATATTCCTCCTTTTTGACCCATGGTAGTGCTTGCTTAGGTGATAGAGCAGTTGGAAATGTCGCATCCGGTGTTATTTACGACATTCTGACCATTCGCCACTTTGAAAATCAACATTCCGGTTTGGAATATGCAATGTTTGGAGATCGTTACTTCGAGTAAATGAATATATACCGTCTGTTACATATCTTCACATTTATAGTGTTGTATGTGCTGTAGCAACCCAGGTCAGTGCCCTATAAACACCTCACCTACTTGGTTAGAATGCTAGAAAGAAGGGAAAAAAACTAAACTACCAAGAAAATCAATAAAGCAGATATTACTGTGTATTCTACTAGACTTAAAAAAGATTTAAATAAAATAATTTGACAAAAAAATAATGCTTCTCTGTCCAGTTCATTTCTCGATTAAGATGCCTTCTGCATGGAGTCTGTGCATCCTGCTTGTGTCCACACTTTTTTTTCTTCTGTCAAATGTTCCAGTTTCTTCCCACATTTCAAAGATGTGCTATAGGTGAAGTGGCATTTGTCTAACTTGACAATATTTATTTATTTTTCTGCTACTTTTATCCAAGACTTGGAGAGGTGTGGAACTGCGAGGAACTAGCTTTTCAACAAAAAAAAATAAAGAGACAGAATTAAATTCTTTTATTTCAATTCTGCTTAAATATTTGAGATGTATTTAGTAACTTGTGTGGTAATAATACTTTGTATTTTTTTCTGTGCTGTTACATCTGTTTATAGGTTCATAGAGTCATAGTAGGCACTAGGCTATCGGCCCAAAGGTAAGCCTAGCCAACAAGGTTCCCTGGCTTACGCCACCCAAGAAAGTTAATTTCCTGTGCCCCTGTTGAGCAGAGCCACAAAAGTGATCCCTGGGGTATATTTCCTATTTCCCATCTACTCATCAATATTTTTATTGAAGAGTGCTAATAAGGAACTTTGCTTGACATAGATGGGTAGCTTGTTCCAGAGTATAGGAAGTCTCTGGGACAGGAATCTATCCCTCCAGCATGTCCTGTTTATTGTGGTCACAAGGTTTAGGTCCCTAGAGCGTGTAGCTTGGAGGGATTGGGATTTCTTTATGTGTATTAGGTCCAACAGCTCTGGGTTTAACATAGCTTTATATGTTAGGCAGAGATCTCCTCGGAGTAGGCGATATGCTACAGAGTAAAGCTGGAGTTTTTTGAGATGGTCAGTCTAGGGCATCTGTTTGAGATCAGTAATCCTCTTTGTGAGGTACTTCTGTGGCCTTTCCAGCTGCTGCAGCTGTCTTGTGAGGTACATTCCAAAAGGGGCATTGTACTCTATAATGGATCTATTGAGTGCTGAGTGGAGGGGAACAATGACCTCTTTCTTCCTGGATGAGAACCCTTTTGTGATGAGGTGTGCCACATAGAAGGATTTCCTGAATACTGAGGCGATGTGATTATCAAAGGAGAGACTACTGTCCACCTGGGTCCCAAGGTCTCTTATCACGCATTAAGTAGGCTGCCATTTATGTGGTAGTTCATGGGTACAGAGTTTTTACCAAAGGGGATGACAATACACTTTTTGGCATTCAGCTTGAGGCCATGCCTCTGACACCAGGCATCTGTCTCAGTGAGGCACTTCTAAAGGATGTCCACATCATTTGGGGACTCAACTATGGCTCCTAGTTTGCAGTCATCTGTGAACTTTATTAGCCAGAGGCCTTCTGTGTTAGCCTGTACTTCAGAGAAGTAGATACCAAACAGGAGAGGTCCCAGGACTGAACCTTGTGGTACTCCATTTGTCACTGGTTTTCAGTCAGATTTGGAGTCTGCAACTTTTACATTGTGGGTTCTGTCAGTGAGCCAGTTGGCAACCCATCTTGTGACGTAGGGATTTATACCTAGATTAGTAAGTTTAGCTATAATTTCAGAAAGGGGGATGGTATCGAAAGCCTTGGCGATGTCAAGATAGGCTGTGTGAACAACCTTACCCTTGTCTACAGCTTTGGTGACTGCCTCAAAGAAGTCAATCAGGCTCAGAAGGCATGATCTGCCTTTCACAAACCCAAACTGGGTGGGGTCCAGAGTTTGGAGGTTACCAATGTCTTTGTTTATGAGTTTCTTGATGATACGTTCCATGGCCTAGCAGACCAGGCTCATCAGGCTAATAGGGCTACAGTTCCCAGGATCAGCGGTGGCTCCCCCTTTGTGGAGTGGGATAACTGTTGCTGTACACTATTCAGTGGGCACAAAGCCTGATGTGAGACTATGACTGAACATGGTGCTTAGCTGGGGAGCCAGTTCGTTCTGAACTTTGTGTAAAACGCAGCCTGGGATGTTGTCCGGTCCCATGGATGCTGTATTTTTGGTTTTAGAGAGTGCAGCTTTCACCTGCATAGATGTGATTACAGGGACTCTGCATTCTTCCTGTATAGATATGGGCCCTTTAGGGGATGAGAGGGGAGTAAAGTTAGCACTGAACCTATCTGCCAGGTTGTTGGCAATATCAGTTGGTTCTGTAATTGTTGTGCTGTTGTGCAGTAACTCAGAGCAGATCTGGGTGTTGCCATTGAGATTCTTGACATAGCTACAGAATACTTTGTGGTTACCCTTAGAATCAGTGATAATTTTGTTTTCGTAGCTAGCTTTGGAGGATATTATAAGGGATCTCAGCTTCTTATGGAGGCTGACCAGGGAGCTCCTCCACTCATGGGATTTTACTCTCTTTTGCAACAGTTTCTTCTTTCTGTTGTAGAGTTTCTTTACAGCAGGGGACAACCAGATTGGCTTCCTTTTTTTGGAGGATAGCATCTTGGTTCTGTTTGGGATACAACATTCCATGCACTCGTGTAAGTGCTTATAGAGTGCATTTATGTAGGATTCAGCAGTCGTAACTGCATTGTCCATCTGCATGGGTGTCATGAAGTTCACCACTTCTGTCTTAAGAAGCATGAAGTTGGCTTCGGAGAAATTTTTTACCGTGGTTTCCTTAATGATGGGTGGGAGTGGGATGCGGTTATCTAGGGTGATTAGCTTATGGTCGGATATGACCAAACACCGGTCACTCATGTTGCTAATGACTAGGTCTATGATATTGTTGCCCCTGGTGGGGGTGTGGATAAGTTGATCCAGGGCATTGGAATTTATGAATTCCAGAAAGCGTTGAGCGAAGGAGTTGGTACATGAGTAGATTTCCCAGTTAATGGTGGGTAGTTGAAATAGCCCATTATTATGGTGTTTGATTGAACCCTAATATTTTCCAGTATATCAAGAAAAGAGGAGTGAGAATCCTGGGACATGGTGGGGGATCTGTAGCAAGCTACAGTTTGGATTGCAGTTTTTCCCAGAATTAGTTGCACTTGGATAACCTTGGATGCATTATGCTGCGCAACTAGCCTGGAGGTGTGGATATCCTTAATGAATATGGACACACCTCTGCCTTTGGTGCTCTTGTCCAGGTTAGATGGCCGAAATGTGTGGCATGAGTTATAGCCTGGTAATGCAGGGGTGCTCTCTAGAGTCTTGAACCAGGTCTCAGTCACTGCACAGATATCAATGTTCTTCATTTTAAGGAGTGGCTCGAGTGAGTGCATTTTGATATTTAGACTTCTAGCATTGAGTAGCATTACCCTCAGTTTTTGCTTGCCTGTTCCTGTTAAAGTGGTGAATTTGTCATTTGAACCTTGCCTAAAAAAGGCACTACAGGGGCGGCAAGACCCTTAACCAGTATCCGAAATCCCAGGGGCGACAGGTGCAGGCCATCTCTGGCAAAGCATTGTGGTCTGTCGACCATGTCGTCTCAGGCAGACAGATACTGGATCCCCTTAGAATGACACCAGAAGCTTAGCCAATTGTTGAGGTCAATCATTTTTGTCCTTGTACTGCAGTATCATTCTGGGTGATGGCAGGATGCTACTCAGGGCTTGGGTCATACCTGCCTGGGCTACAAGACTGGAGACCTCTTCCATGTCTCTTTTCATGTAGTCTAGGGACATACATCTCAGGTCATTCACACCAACATGGACAATGACAGAGTCATATTTGTACTTGTTGTGGAGTGACCTGAATGCGTGGGTTATGTGGCGGATCCTGGCACTCGACAGGCAGCTGACAAAAACATTCTCCTTGTTTAGCCTGATGAGTGGGACATCAGTGTGCCTGACAATAGAGTCACCTATGACTAGTGAGTTGGGTACATTGTTTTGCCTTATGGGCTGTGGGTTATTGGCACACTGAGTCTGTGGGCTATGTGTCATTTGGGTTGTGTTGGGGGGTGGAGGTTGTTTGCATTTCTGCTTTGGAGGTCTCTGTTGCTTGAGCAGATTATTATTGAGAGCCTCTGTGAATGTTTTTGTGTTTCTATGTGTGGATTACATTTTTAAGTTTGTTTTGGGACCTTAGCCTTGTAATTTTATTAACAGTTGTAGGATGACTGTATTTCTGCATTATTCTGCACTTCTATTTCAACAAGCATAATTACTTCTAAAAGTTATCCATTTGTATGTTAAACCTCACTGGCCCATAGTCAGAAAGTCACAGATGTGGCAGAGCTGTGTACTCCTATGAGATTTTGGGCCTTAGCCATTTATTATTGCATTTTACCATAAACAGTGTTGTAAGTTTCTGGAAAGTCTGGTGCCTTAAACTGTAGTAGATGGTCATTAACGAGATAATCATCTGCTCCAGTTTGCACTTCAGTGCCTTTCTATTCTGCTTATCTTTTACCTGCTTAAAGTTGTATTCTGTGTCTGCTCCATCCCTCCAAAAACACATTAAGCTAAAGTTTCTGAAAGAGCTCCAATACTGTCTTTGTTACACTGGACTGCTCTCTACTAGCTAGCCTCCTATTTCTTACATAGAGCTACCCCGCCCACTGTCTTTTTCTCCAAGAGTTGGAGAGGTGTAAATCTATAAATAACTAGCTTTTCAAAAAAAAAAGAGAGAGAGAGAGACAGAGAATTACATTATTTAAATTATTTCAGGTAAGCTTAAATATTTGAGTTGCATTTAGTGACCTGTATGGTAATAACACTTTGTACTTTTCTGCTCTGTTCCATCTGTTTGCATTTTTAAGTTTTTTCTCTCTCAACAGAACCCCAAACAGTAAGCACCTAAAACTGAACAAGGAAAAGATAACTATTAGTTGCTTATCTGGAGCCAGAATCTGCCAAATCACATATGCACTAAAGTCATTATACCACAGGTACCAGTATGACTCCATCACAGTCTACATAGGTATAAATGACTTGAGATGCACCTCCCTGGACTATATTTTATTTTATTTTACATTTGTTAACCGGGATGGTCTGACTGGACACAGGTCCATTTTCAGTGGAGGCTCGGGGAGAAAAGCTCCACAGTAAGTAAAATTTTACACAATATGTTAAAATACAGTATATAGAGAATTTTCAAACAATATGTTAAAATACAGTGTACAGCTGAAGACATACGATCTATATATGCAGGAAAAAATAATTACACATGGTTAACAAGAATAAGTATATAAATTCAATCAGTATTAGGAGAAGACCTAGACTGTAATATATATTACAGTAGGTATATTAGGAAGTGAGGTATATAAGTGGAATAATTTGAGGACTCATGTAATACATGGGCATAGCCACTTATTATTTAAGTGTGTTCTAAGTGAGTTTTTAAAGTGAGAAGAGGTAGGGGCAGAAATCAGAGCAGGAGGGAGATTATTCCAGGTTCTAGCTATGGAGTGGGAGAACAGTGTTATTCCTGCAGTATTGTTAGCCCTAGAGATACAGAGGAGGGGTTTGTCGGAAGATCGGAGAGGACACTTTGTATTATAGTGGGTGAGAAGTTGGCCTAGTGCAGGTTTTTTTCTGGATGTGTTACCACATTGTAGGCAATGACTAATTGGTGATAGGTTAGTAGCTGGGGAAGTTCCAGCCATTGCAGTTCCCTTAGAACCTGGAAATGGTGGGTTCTAAAGGTGGAGTTGTTTGCAAACTTGGTAATTTTATTATAACATGATTCAAGTCTGGCAAGGTCAAGCTTTCTAAGCTGGGTAAGAACTGGAGCAACATGCATTAGGGTAGACAAGAGGTAAGTTTGGGCTAGAGTAATCTGTGTTTGTTTTGAGAGAGATTTCCTGTGCCTATATAGTGTTACCATTTTTCTATGGACTTTTTTGATAGTTTGTGAAATGTGGACGTCGAAGTGTAGATTTTTATCAATTTCAATGCCTAGGAGTTTGGTATGGTCAGAAGGAGAGATAATAGTGCCATTTTTGTAGGAGATATTGAAGGATACAGGGGTGGAAATGATTTTGTTGGGGGTGAAAAGTAGTAATTTGGTTTTATTAGGGTTTAGGATAAGTTGGATCTGAGTGATCCAACTTTCCACAGAACTAAAGTATTCCTGGGTGAGTTGTTGTAGGGTGTGAAGTGATGGAGCTGAACAGATAAGAGTTGAATCGTCAGCATATTGTATAAGTGAAGCATGCTGTGTGATGGCATGGAGATTACTGTTAAATATGGAGAAAGGTATTGGGCCTAATATGGAGCCTTGTGGTACACATGTGGTAGTTGGCAGTAAGGGGGATAGTACACTTTGCCATTGGACAGATTGTTGCCTATCTGACAGATAGCTTTTAAACCAGGGCTATAGCCAAAGGGGCAAAGAATAGGTATGTCAGGGTATCTAGTAGTAAGGAATGTGAAACCATGTCAAATGTTTTGGAGAGGTCTAGAAATATTGCAGATACAAAGTTATTATTTATGTGTTGGTTGATCAGATTGGTGAAAGAGAGCAGAGCGGTTGTTGCGCTATGGTGTTGCTGGGTGCCATGTTGTGTGGGGGAGAGGAGATGGTGTGAGTTTAGGAATTGTGTTACCTGAGTATGTATACATTTCTCGAGTATTTTAGATAAGGGGGATAGAATGGCAATGAGGTGATAATTTGAGTGTTCATAAGAGTTTCTGCCTTTATGTAGTGGAATCATGTATGATACCTTCCATAGCTGTGGGACAAATACTTCCTGTATGAAGTGATTGATAAAAATAGAAATAGGGTAGGATAAGGATTCAGCAGCAATTTTTAGGAAGTTGGCTGGTAGACTGTCAGCGGCAAGGGTGGTAGGTTTCAGTTTTAGGAGTTGTTTTTTAATTGTTAAGGTGGGAACGGGTGAGAGCATAAATGATGGGATGTTGTCAGGGCATTTGGTTGGGTTATATGTAGGGCTGTTTTTGAATAGTTGGGAGGATAGTGTTAAGATGGATTCTGTGAAGTGGTGACTGAATTGGGAGGCAATGTCCTTGTTGTCATTCGTGGAGTTAGGAGTGAAGAGAGACATTATGGAACTTTCAAACTATGTGTCTCAGGCTGCTATGAAACTAGCACTAACTAGCATATTACCCTCACTGAGAATGATACAACAATATGAACAAAAAAATGATTGATTTCAACAACTGACTCTCTTTCTGGTGTCATTCTAAGGGGATCCAAGATTTGCCAGCATGGGAGGACATTAACAGACCATGTTGCTTTGACAAGGATGGTCTGCACCTATCATCGCTAGGCTTTCGAATAAAGGCTAAAACTTTATCCACCCCCATAGTGCCTCTTTTAGGCAACACCAAATTGACAAACTTATCAGCATGACAAAATCAACTCAACTGAACCTCAAGGTGTTACTGCTCAATGTCATGAACCTAAACAAAAAACTACACTCCCTCCAAGCCCTCCTCACATTCAAGAATATAGCAATCTCTGCAGTTACCAAGACATGGTTTACACTGGCAGAGAGTACCCCAGCAGTGCAGATTTTCAGTGCCTTCCATAGTTTTAGACCAGTAGTTGCACAGGAAAGGTCTAAAGGAGGAGTTGTTTCAATATACATTGAAAAAAAGCACACCTCAACAGGATGACAGGCTGGAGTTCCTCACCATGTAGATCACCATAGACAAAATTCTGTATCATATCCTAACCAGCTATAGGTCACCCTCCATGTCCCAAGAAGCTCACAAAATACATACTTGGACCCAATGGAGACACTTACCATACAGCCTGACACCTAACTCATGGGACACTTTAATTACCCCTCTATAGACTGGGAATCCTACACATCCTCAAATCTATAGGCACAGAGATTCCAGGACTTCTTAAATACAAACACCCTTCACCAAATAGTGAATATATTCACTAGAGGCTCCAACATACTGGACCTCTTGCTTACAAATATGGGGGAATGCTGCACAATCCCCAATGTCTCATCCTGGCTTGTAAGGTCCAACCATAAAGTTGTCTCCTTCAAAATAAAAATCAACTTCATAATCCCATTAAAACCAATAGCAGTTAGGAACTATTCCAAGTCAAATTATCTTTTATTAATTGATGGATTATCAAAATTCAGTGCCTTTCCAAACCCAGAGATCATAGCAGCCTATGCTGGAATACACTCAGACACTCTGTACAACTACATCAATGGCAGCGCATAGGCTGCTGTACCTACTAGAAGTAAGCCCAGGTCAAGCCCTAGAAACAAACCACCCTGGTGGTATCCCAAATTAAACAGGATATACAACAATACGAAAAAATTATGTCAAACATCAGGAAGAGTAATTCCCATAAAGATAGAAATTCTCTCATCAAGGTAAATAAGCAACTAATTGGGCTACTTATGTCAAGCAAAGCCAGGTTTGACATTTTTCCCAGGTGAAAGATAATCCTAAGGCCTTCTACAGTTATATCAGAAACCTCAAGGGCAGCACACATTAATGTGCTGAACTGGCTGTTAATGGTGCTACATTCACTGAGCCCGGTGATATATCAAACCTGTTACTGGACAAATTCAACACCAAGTTTACCCCCCTCCCACCCCCAATCATTCCTATAACAAGGGAGCATGTACTGGCTGCACTCACTAAAGCCAAGAACACAGCCTCAATGTGCCCTGATAACATCCCAGGATGCCTTCTGAATAGTCTAAAATATGTCTTATCAGGAACTCTGGAGTCATTATTTAACTATAGAATTTGTGGCATGTGAATGGAGAACTGCAACTATCATCCCCCTTCATAAGGGTGAACTTTCAACAGATCCTAAAAACTACAGATGCAGCAGTCTGACTAGTCTTATTTGCAAAACCATGGAAAGAATTATGTAAATTATCAACAGTGGCATAGGAGACCTGTAGATCCACCCCAGTTTGGCTTTGTCAAAGGAAGGTCAAGCTTACTGCATCTGGTAGACTTCTTCAAAAAGGTCACTAAGGCAATATATGAGGGGAAATGGTGCAAACTGCCTACCTAGATCTTGCTAAAACATTTGATACCATACTCCACTCTGGCACTGGCAAAGCATTTATGGAAAGTACAGTTGTGTACCTACCATAAATGTAGATGTTCAAGTGTATTCACTGTTGCAGTCATTACTCTTGGGTTATCCTGCTGGCAGGCTACCTGCAGTCGGCCTGAATTCCAAAGTCCTGGTCCAGCGTCGGTTGTTGTCGCCTCTTCCCTGACGTCAGTGCGCCAGGGGTATAAAAGATGCAGCCAACGCCATTTTCTTCAGTTTTTCTTGCCCCAGATGTCAGGTGCCCCCAAAAGGGTAGGCTAAATATATTATGCCAATAAACATACATGCAATAAAGAAACATTTCCTTCATCTACAAGCAAATACACCACATAGGTTGTATAGAACAGAGAAGTACAAATAAACCCCAGCACAAAAAGGGGGATGGTGGGAGGGTAATCTGGACTGCAACAGTGAATACACTCGAACATCTACATTTATGGTAGGTACACAACTGTACTATGTTCATCGTGTTTCACTGTTGCAGTCATTACTCTTGGGTTGAATCCCAAAGCTGAGGATGGGTGGCTGGGCTAAATAGGATTAGGAGAGGCTATGAGGCCCTGCAGAACTGAAGTGGCAAAGCCTGCTCTGGATTTAGAGTAAAGAGGTAAGTGGTAGTGCTTTGTAAAAGTGTGCACTGAACTCCAAGTTGCAGCCTCTAAGATGTTTTTGGTTGGTACTCCTCTGAGGAAGGCTGCTGAAGTGGCTGCTGCTCTGGTAGAATGAAGCCTAATGCCCTTAGGCACTGATTTGCCATGCTGAGAATAGCAGAAATGGATGCAATGGCCTATCCATTTAGAAATAGTGTGTTTTGAGATAGCCTTTCCTTGTGATCCTGCAGCATATGACACTAAAAGTTGCTCAGTCTTTCTGAAAGCTTTAGTTCTGTCCAAGTAGAAGCATAGCTGCCTGTGTATGTCCAAAGAATACAGAATTTTCTCACCCTTGTTCTGTGGGTTTGGATAAAAGGTAGGCAAGTGAATGGTTTGATTGAGAGCCACACTGGACACCACCTTAGGGATAAATGTTGGGTTTGTCCTCAGAGAGACCCTGTCTGGATGAAAAATGATAAAAGGTTCCACAGCCATGAGTGCTTGTAACTCCAAGACTCATCTTGCAGAGGTTATTGCTAGGAGCAGAGCTGTTTTCCAGGATAAGAATTTCATATTGACTGTTGAGGCTGGCTCCAAAGGAGGCAGTGTGAGTTTTTCCAAGACATAATTGAGATCCCATGCCGGAACTGGTGCTCTCCTTTTAGGCCTGATGTTTTTGGCCCTTCTGAGGTACTGCCTTATTAAAGGATGAGAAAAGATAGGTGGTTCCGTATTGTAATGGGCTGAAATGGCAGAGGCATGAATCTTAATTGATGAAAAGGAAAGGCCTTTGTCCAGCATTTCAGTTAGGTATTGTAAATTCTGAGGGATAGTTGGTACATATGTGTCAATGCCTTTTTCTGCATAAGATTTTCTGGCACTGGGCCTCCTGGCCTCCAAGATAACATCCATAATAGCTTTTGAAAGAGGAGTGTTCTGAATGGCTATATTATCTGCCATGCTGCCAGATTTAAGGTCCTGAGTTGGCTGTGCAGGATCTGATTGTTTTGTTGGGTCAGCAAGTGAGAAGTCTGAGGCAATATCCATGCTGGACCTTGAGACAAGCTCTTTAGGATTGGGTACCAGTGCTGGTGTGGCCAGTCTGGTGCAATCAGTATCATTTTTGGCTTCTCTTGTCTGACCTTTAGGAGTACCCTGGGAAGGAGAGGCAGAGGAGGAAAAGCATATACTGTTAGATTTTTCCAGCTGAAGGATAGGGCATCCACTCTCCATGCTTGTTTGTGATAAATCCTTGTACAAAATCTCTGTAATTGGCAGTTGTGAGGGGAGGCAAATAGATCTATGTCTGGGCATCCCCATTTCCTTGTTATCATGCTGAAGACTTGTGGATCCAGTTTCCACTTGTGGGGATCCATGAGGTTTCTGCTTAGTTCATCTGCCAGAGTATTTGTTTTTCCTGGCAGGAATTGTGCTTGCAGGTGAACTTGATAAGTCAATGCTGTGTCCCATAAGGTCATTGCTTGTCTGCAGAGGGGGTAGGAATGTGTACCTCCCTGCTTCTTTATGTACCACATGACCGTAGTATTGTCTGCCTTTATCAGTAGCTGTCCTGGATGAAGTAGATCCTTGAAAGCTGTCAGTGCATTCTGAACAGCTAGCATCTCTTTCTGACTAATGTGAAGATGCATATGGCTTGCAGGCCATGTGCCCTGAATACATTTTCCTGCCATATGAGCCACCCAGGCATAATTTGATGCATCCGTTGTCAGTGTCTGATGGCTGTGGTTAAAGTAAATGGCAGACCCTTGTTGCGGTGACAAGCCTGTGTCCACCATTGAAACTCCTGTTGCAAGCAGGGAATGAGGGTAATTACTGTCTCCAGGCTGTGGCAATGCTGAATCCAAACAATTTTTAGATACCATTGTAGTTTCCTCATATGCAGTTTGGCATATGGAATTAATAGAATGCAGGATGCCATGAAACCCAAGGCCTGCAGGATTTTCCTTGCAGATAACTGGGTCTTTGTTGCCAACTTTTTGAAGTAAGAAGTTAGTTGCTTTTGTTTGTCTGGCATGAGATAAGCCATCTGGGCAGTTGTATTTAAGCTTGCACCCAGGAATATTATCTCTTGAGAGGGCACTAGTTTTGATTTTTTTTTGTTTACTGTGTACCCTAGGCAAATTAGTAATCTTTTTACAAATGCCAGATGCTTTAGAAGAATGTCTTTGTTCTCTGCTTGAATAAGGCAGTCGTCCAAGTAGGGATATATTTGAATTCCTCTTTGTCTGAAAAATGCAATTACTGGTGCCAGGCATTTTGTGAAGACCCTGGGCACAGTAGATAAGCCAAAGGGCAGTGCAGAGAATTGGTAGTGCATTGAGCCAGCTATGAATCGGAGGTATCTTCTGCAAGATTGTCTGATTGGGACATGCAGGTATGCCTCTTTTAAGTCCAAAGTTACGAGCCAAGCCTTCTTGCCCAGCATGGGCAGTAGCTGCTGTAGAGTCAACATCTTGAATTTTGGAACCTCCAGAAACGTGTTTAGTATAGCCAAGTCCAGTATTGGTCTCCAGGTTTTGTCCTTTCAGGGCACTAAGAAAAGTCTAGAGTAAAATTCTTGCCCCTACTCTTGTTGTGGTACTTGTTGAATGGCCCTCATGTCCATGAGGGCTGTAATTTGCTTTTGTGCCTCTGCCCATTGATTGTGTGGCAGGTCTGGCATACCTTTTGCCCTTGGTAGGGTGTGAAAATGAAACCTGTAGCCTTGGGACACTATGTTCAAGACACATTTGTCTTGGGCAACCATTTTCCAGTTTGCTGAAAAAAGTGCTAGTTTTCCTCCTAAGGGGGCTGCCAAAAGAAAAGTGCTTGGATATGGCAGAGGCAAGTCATTGGGACTGTTTCCTGTAAGGTTGTGATTTGTCTTCTCCACTTTTGGAGGTAGGAGCACCCCATTGTTTAGGCCTGTATGAGCCTCGGGGCTGAGATCTGCCTCTGGGATGTCTGTATCTGCCTCTTTGTGGTCTGTCCGATACTGGAAAGGACCAATTTTTAGAAGGCCAGTTCCTGCTAAATCTGGGTGGCTGTACCTGTAAGAAATCCTTAACTGTCCGCATAGATTTCACTTTATCCTCCATTTTCTTCAACACCTCTTCTGCTTTAGCACCAAACAAAGTATCATGCTGTAATGGGGCATCTAATAATTTTGCTTTAACATGATCAGGCAGATTCTGTTCCTTTAACCAAGCATGCCTTCTAATAACAGAAACTGTAACAGCGGCCCTGCAAGAGGCCTCCAGTGAATCATAACCACATTGCAAAGTATGCTTTCCCACTTGTTCAGCTGCATACAATAAATCCTGCATTTCCTTGTTCTCTGAACATTCAGAATGTGTCAACATTTTCTGTTTAAGCAGTGACATTAAGTATTGCTGAGATTTAAGCATATGAAACTGACAATTTAAAGCCCTTACAACCAAGGTAGCAGAAGTGTAAACTTTTTTCCCCCATCTGTCCAGTGCCCTAGAATCCCTATCAGAGGGGACAGGGTTTTTTGCAGTGGAAGCTTTGACCCCTTTGGGACCCTGAGAAATAGTTTCTGGGTCAGCAGCGGGGTTTTTATATAAGAATGTATGAGAATCCAGGACCCTGTAGTATCTGTCTGGCTTAGCAAGTGCAGGGGGTAAAGAGTCAGGGGACAGGCCGGACTCTGAAAATACATAATCTACAATGTCTAGAACAGGTGGAATAGCAAGGGGTCTGTGCTGAGGAAGTAGCAGAAAGTCTCTGAGCCTTTTCTTAGATTCAGAGTAATCTTGGCTCTCCCAGTGGAAATGTTCCCTCATGGTATGCAGGGTTTCCCCAAAAGAATACTCCTCAGGAGGAGAGGCTGCAGGAATGGATTCTTCAGCATCAGAGTCCTCATAGAGAGGAATAGAATAATCCTGTTCAGAAGAGGAATCAGGGGAAATAGAAACCTGATCAGAAGAATCATATTATGTCTCTTGCCTAGGCCTCTTATTAGGAGGGGAGGGGGATGGGAACCCCTGATCAAAGTAATTAAGCCTTCGGCCATTTTAAGCATCTGTTTTTTAGGCATGGAAGTCTGAGTAGGAGAATGCTGTACTTGTTTCTTTGTCTTTAGAGCTGCTTTAGTCTTTGTCTTTGAAGCTGAAGATGGTTTAACATATGACTGTGTAGGTCAGAAGACACCCTCAGAAGCCGATGCCTGCTCAGCGGATCCGGACTCATCTGAGGGAAGGATTTCCGAGTGTCCAATACCTTGAGTATCCAGAGGCCCAGTCGGCTCCACGTGGGAGTCAGAAGCGGCCTGTGGCTCTGAGGTAGCGGGTACCAGGGGCTGCGAAAGCACCTCACTGAGAACTGGCGAACCGGCAACTGGCCTAACGGAGGCCTCGTCGTCGGTTTTGGACCTTGGATGCCTATCCTTTTCCTTGTCCTTGCGTTTTTTGTAAACTCCGGTCATCAGCTGTTCCAATGGCATTATATAATTAAATCTTCGGCCAAAGTAATGAAATGCAAAATTGAACCGACGCTTTATAGTGAGTTGGTTAAATCTAGCACAAAACTGACAGCTAGCAACGTTGTGGTCAGGGCCTAGGCAAGGAATACAGTAAGAGTGAAAATCCTTATGAGGTATTTGCTTCCCACAAGAAATACAATTGTTACCTTTTTCCTGACATCGGTCTGGAGCAAGAAAAATGTTTCCCCAACGAGGTACTTAGCTTTAATGAAGACTTCGGTTCTGAAATTCGGATTTGAAAATCTCAGGAGTCGGCCGACCGGCACTTGTGAACTGCTGACGTCGGCTGCATCTTTTATACCCCTGGTGCAGTGACATCAGGGAAGAGGCGACAGCAACCGACGCCGGACCAGGACTTTGGAATTCAGGCCGACTGCGGGTAGCCTGCCAGCAGGATAACCCAAGAGTAATGGCTTGAACAGTGAAACACGATGAACATCTAGGCAGAAACCCCTTTATAAGACATTGGATAGCTAGCTGGCTCACCAATATGACCCAGGAGATTAGAATCAGTGAGGACACCTCCACAAATAGGTCAGTCACCAGGGAAATCCCCCAGGACTCTGTGCTGGGCCCACTCCTTTATGATATCTACTTCTCGGATGTCAAAGACTATGTCAAAGGCCTTTGGCTGACCGAGTTCACAGATGATTGCAAACTGGGAGCAGTCAATGAATTCCCCTAAGATGAGAACACCCTTCAGGAAGGTCTACTACAGACAAGCACTTAATACCAAAACCATGGCTTAAAACTCACTACCAAGAAATGCATTATACTGCCTTTTTGGAAGTTACCATCCTGGTTAACTACATCATCAATAAAACACCCTCAAAATTGATTCACTTCTCAGGTATCAGGGAACTCATGCAGATAGTAACCTAGCCTTTGATCAGCATGTGTCCAAGATAGTAAGACAATCCTTCTATGTTGCTCAATTTATAAGCAAGGGCATGGCATCTACGTCCAGAGGGGTCACCATACCACTTGAACTCAACCCTCATCAGATGGAAAAATGATACAATCAGCATGTAAAGGAGAGTAGTATTGCTGGAATTTAATTCATCCTCAATTCTTGGTGAGTGCCTTCATGAGGTGGTCCCTGTTTTTACAAAATATCATCAAGATGACACTGATACACAGATTGCATTTTATATAGCAAATATCACAGACAGAAGTAGATTTAAAAAAAAAAATATGGGTGCCAGGATAAAAAAGTTCCCAATCCTGGTAGGCGCATTGCTGCCAGAACAAGAAAAAATGACAGTGTAGACACTTAAAGACACAGAAACATTACAACAGGGTTAGGCCAGGCTCAGGGGGAGGATGCCCCCCCATAGTAGAAAGAAGTAGTAGTCCACAAAAAGCACAAAAACAGGCCAAAAAAGAGGCATAAAGATGACAGTGTGGAGTACTGAGGATAAGAAAGAAATTATGTATTGTTACTATTATGCAAGAATCCCAGAATTTCCAGACAGAAGATATACAAAATGATTAAGAGAGAAATTAGGTGAAAAGCTTCAAATATAAATTTGTGTTCATTAATACTACACATTCATAAAAACATTATATAGACCAAGAAACCTTGGGATGTTTGGAAAAAGAATCTATTGAGGAAGTGTAAAAATATACACAACAAAAACCTAGAGATTTTTGAAAAGTATAAAAAAGGGTTTACTATCAAAATTTTGAATACCATTATGCGGATTTTGATTGTTGGAAGGCAGTTTATCAAAGTCTCATAATGGCAATTCATAAATTTCAAACCAGTAATAGCGAATGCTGGTGTGCATTCGCTGTTGTGAGATCGACATATTGATTGGAGATCACACTACGGTGGGGATCGGGAACTTTGCCCTTTTCCTCACTGTAGTGTGATCTTGGAGTTTTGCAAAACATGTGTCGAATGGCAATGGATGTTAAGGGAAGTTTGAAAAATGTCAACAATTCGATTTCGAACTGTTGACATTTTTGATTCATTATTTTGATTGGTCACTATCGTTAATTCCGACAATGTTTTTCAAGTAAGTAATTACTCTCAAAGACATTTTTGAAATGTTGATAATAAACCATAAAAAAGAAATATGGCATGGGAAAGAAAAAGAGATCTGATTTGGTACAACATTTATGCAAAGGAGAAATCCAAACTACTTAATACTAAAAGTAGTTCAAAGATATTTGAAGAGAAATACAGGCAAAGACATCCAAATGTGAAACATTTCACAATACGAAAAATAAGATCACAAAGGGGAGCATATAATACAAAATTAGTAAAGCAGAAGTTAAAGAAATAGAAACTGAAGTTATGGAATACCGGCAAAGTGAAGGGTTTGGTGTAGGAAGTCTAACAAGGTTATGCCACAGCATGATAGAACAATGAGTCCCCAAAGTAAGGAGAAACAGGAGGAGGAGCAGGAGACATCTGAAGAGGAAACACGGACATGGGAAGGAAAAAGAGACTTAGTACGGTGCAATATTTATGCAAAGGAGGAAGCAAAACTAATCAATACAAAAATGCAGCACCAATGATAGTTTAAGAGAAATACAGGCAAGGCATCCAGATACAGAAAAATTTACAATAGTAAAAATAGGAAAACCAAGGGGGAAGTAGAAATTAGGATTAGCAATGGAGAAGTTAAAGAAATAGAAACTGAAGTTATGGATTGCCTGTGAAGTGAAGGGTTTAGTGTAGAAAATCCAACTCTGGTAATGTCTCAGCATGATGGTGAGTCTCCAAATTAAGGAGAAACAGTTGCTACATAAAAATACTCTGGAGCCTTCAGTAGAAAACCAGCATGGAAGTTCAGTTAAAGTTGCACAGCAAGGGAAGGAACAGGAAACGGTGGCAACTCTGATGCAGTCAATGTTGTGGTGTGATAGGCTAGTGAGTTCCCATATGAAAGAGCAACAGATGACGCAGGATGCAGATGAAGACAATATGTCACAGGAAGGTGTTATGGAACTTTCTGTAGAATACCCGCAGGAAACAGACAATAAACAATGTGCCCTTAGTTTAGAAGAAAAAGATCTAATGGAAGAGTTGCTTTGTTTAATAGAGATGGATAGATATATTAAGACTGATGAAAGAAATAGATTATAGAAAGTCAATAAGACCAAAAATGTTAGAAGTCTGATAAAACAAACACCGTAATCAAGACTATTAACAAAAACTCATGTGGTATAACAGAAGCAAATGGGATATATTACTGTATAGCAAAATTAATAACATATAAAGTCTTACCACAGAAATACAGGGCAATAAAGGAAAGCAAAGGGAGAAATCAAATGCCATCATGGAAGTATCAAAGAGAGAAAACTATAAAGCAGTTAAGACAAGAAGTGTCACTGTTTGAAGAGTATAGAAGAGGGAACAGATCAGCAAAAATACTAAGAAAGATAGACGTGGTAAAAGCAATGCACAGTATTAGAATAGACCAGAATCTGTCATTCACTACTGCAGATAATAAACTAACGATATCAGCACAGACAGAAAAACTTAGAATTGCAGATAAATATAAATGAGAAGTACAAAATAAGCAATTCAGTGATGACCAAAAAGTTTTATAGAGAACTAGCAACCAAAGCAAACAGAAACACCACCAAAAAAGAAAGAAATAGACACATTTTGGAGAAATATCTATGAAGACCTGGTGGAAAATAAAGATACTGAATGAATAGAAAAAGTAAAAGAAACACTAATAAGTTAAAATGTACAGGATATGAAATGGGATGAGGTAACAGCCAGAAAAATTGAAACAAAATGAAGAAAAGCTCATAACTGCAAAAACTCAGGCCCATATGTAATGCCTAACCTCTGGCTAAAAGTATTAAAATTGTTGCACAAAGATTTAGTCCTGAGTGAGACCTACTTATATGCACACCCCAAACAGACATCAACCTAGTTAACAACAGGAAAAACAATACTCCTCCTTAAGAGTGAACCTGCAAGCTGTCCTAAAAACTATAGACCAACAACCCAGTAGTAACACCCACTCTAGTTTACCACCCAACTATCTCTCTCAAACCATCTTATTCCTTGCACCCTATAATTATCACACTGCAGCTCTACAACCAACCCAGTACTCTCCTAACATTTTCTAATCTTAATTTACATCAAAGATAAAATCTAGGTTAAAAATAAAATGCTGCAACTTAGATTATTCTACCATTCCTCCTAACTCTAGTAGTCTTCACCACCAATTATAAATCTACCTCCTTAAAATACATAGGACTTCAACCAATCCTTACAAAGAATATCAACATCTACTCAGCCTCTCTTCATAGTACCCTATCTCTACAAACAAACTGCATCTGATGTATTTATTTATAAATACCTTAAAATTAAGTATCCAAATTTACAAGCAAATGTCAAACCAAGACCCAAATATAACTGAACATACTCTACCCCCTGTTAAATATTAATTTTATTAGTGGAGATATTCACCACAACCCAGGTCCCACTGCTCATGATACCATCACTTCCAACCCTGAAATAAACCAGTCACCTAATACCTCTCAAAAAAAAAAAAAAAAAAAAAAAAAAACAGAACCCAAACTCACCTTACTAAATATGAATTTATGAAGTATGTGCAATACAATCCATGACATACATGTCTATACCTTGCCACATAAAGTCCTGATGAAGTCATACTTCTGAAATCTGCTTAAAAAAGAAATAAAGATCACCACCCAGGATATAATATACTCACACATGACAGACAAAACAAGCATGCAGGTGGAGGAGCAATCATCTATAAAGACTACCTAAGCATCACCTTACTCCCATAACAAATCCCAAATCTATTTAACAATGTTGGACTTCTAATAACAATCTTAAAAATCAGAAATAGGAAGACAATATGTTTAACAGCAATTTAATATACCACCAGGGAATAACATTTATAGTGCTGAAAACATCATATACTGGATATCGGAACAAATGAGCCATGAAACTTCTTAATCCTTACAATCAAACCAGCGAAACTGACAAAAGTAGACTGCCTCTCAGATAGCATAAGTGACCACATACCAATATATGCCATTAGAACTCACCATAACCTAGATAAACATATCAACTCTAACAAAATACAAAATACAACCAATTTTAGCAAAGATATTTTCAATGAAACACTAAAACAATATAACTGTAATTTATTTAGAACAATACCATTAGATACTGCTGTAGAATAACATATTCTTACAGACCTGGAAAAATCTAGCAGCTGTACATAACAAAAGAGTAAAATCCAACCCTGTACCATGGCTAACAAAAGAAACAAAAACTCATGCTAAAAAGGGATAAAGCAGGGAAAAAGTGATACAAAAATAAAACTCAAGATGCATTACAGCAATTTAGACATATTAGAAACTTTGCAAAACTCCATGTCAAAGAGTACACATAAACATACTATACCAACCTACAAGATAAACATCAAAACAACCCAAAACAATTTGGTCATCACTACATAAACTACTCCACCTTGGCAAGACCACCACTCCCTCTCCAAAAATGGAGAGTACAATAGACTATCCCCAGAGTTCAATTCCTACTTTATAAAAATCAATATTATCTTTCTTAGACACTAATATATCTGCCTCCCCCCTCTACTCCTGTCCAACCAAAACTACCCACAGCTCTACAATTTTAGTCCGGTACCCACCCCACTCATAATGAAGTTGCTCCTTTAATTAAAAACTACCTCTGTAACTGTAGACCAACTACCATACTACCTAAAAATGGCACTAACAGTCATAGCCTTCCCTGTGTCCATACTAATTAGTAGGTCCATAGCAGAAAGATATGTCCCATCACTGTGCAAAAAATCCTACATCATACTACTGCACAAAGGTGGCACATCTACAGAGTTTAATAACTACAGGCCAGTAGCGATTCTCTTTCACTCCCCCTCTCAAAAATATTAGAGAAATGCAACCGTATGCAGGCGATGCAATACCTAACCTCAAATAACCTGTTCTCAAAACCCAGCACAGCACCACTACTGCTCTACTACATTGTATAAACGTAATAAACCAACATAGAAAACAATGGCCTGCTTGTGTCCACCATGTTCTTAGATTTGTCAAAGGCATTTGATACTGTCTTGCACCCGCAACTATTCATTCAACTCTCCTCAAGAGGACCTTCACAAAAACTCTTTGTCATGGTTACTTAGTTACCTATCTGCAAAGCAACAAACCTACCTATCCTTTTACCCAGTTGCTGTGTGTGTCCCTCAGGGCTCGCTCCCGAGTCCTCTCCTTTTTAATATATTTATTAATAATCTTCACACCTCCACTCACCATGCTAGACTAGTTCAGTACCCAGATGATTCAACACTAGTATGTGCACCTTTAACAATAACTAAGCTCCAAGACATTACCAAACATTTTTCTCCTATGTAGAAACCTGGCTCAAAAAAAAATCAAGCCTACTCATCCCCAAGAAAAATAAGTAATTTTTTTTACCTCATATATTGCCAAAATCAAAAGCAATCTTTCACTATAAAGTCAGCAAATAATATTATCATTGAAACTGTAACTCTCAGTAACTTCTAGAAGTTGCAATTCATGACAATCTCAAATATGACCAGCATATACTGCACACCATTAAATTTATACACCAGAAACTAGGCTACCTTCATAGGATCAAGGGATTCCTTATAGATACTGTAAGAAAAATTCTAGCCACAACCTTCTTACTGCCAACTCTCTTATACGCTGCTCCTATCCTAACAAACATAAACAATACTCAAAGAAATAAATTCACCTCCTGCTACAATAAAATAGTGAAATTTGCCACCAATCTCCCTCTCAGAATCCACCATTGCCATAGCTTAAAGCAATTAAACTGGCTTGAGCTGCACAACTATTAACATATTCACAACTCACTACAGCACACAAACTCAATCATCATCCAGAAAAATGCACTGACTAAAAAACATTTTACTGCCTTATGGTCCATCAAGGGACCTCCATTCTAGCAACAAATTCTTACTACTCAACAAATAGGTCAAATCATGTTGCAGGAGACTCACTCTTCTCCCAGTATGTCGCTACACTCTGGAATAGTATCCCCACACAAATACAAATCTACAGCAAACACAATATTTTTAAACCACTGTTTAAACATCTTAACCAACCCTGGTCTTACACATGCTCATCACTAAGTTAAGACTTTGTGCTCACCTTACGATATTCTCCAAATACTCTCCTTAAAAAAAATACTCTCAAACTCTCATTGAAAGGACAAACTATTTTTGTACAGAAGTGTTGAGTGTACAATCCGCTAAATTGCATGTAGGCTTTTTAGTAACTTCTACCTCTGTAAGATCTTAGAATGTGTAAATGTAAGTAGTGCATGTGTAACTATTGTATATGTATAAATGTAAATAGAAATGTAACTACTCTCTGCCAGATTCAGGAAGGCTTACACGGAGTTCAAGAGTAGTGTAAGCCTCCGTGTAAGCCTCCTGATTCAGGAACAGCCCAAATCTCCGTGTAAGAGACAGCTAACACGTCTCTTACACGGACTGGGCGTGGAAATGCTCAATACCTCATTTGCAGCTCAAAGATATGCAAATGAGGTATTTGAGCGATCCACGAAGCAGAAACCAGTCCGTGTAACGGACGTGTTAGCTGCAGAAATGTACTCAGCTGACAACTGAGTACATTTCTGCAAAATTAAAAACGGAGCTATGTCAGCTCCAAATAAAGGGTGCATATGTTTAATTAAGCATGCCAATGGCCAAATATGTGGCCATTGGCAGGAAAAAGTGTTGCAAAATTAAGTTATATAACTTTTTTTTTTTTCACGGGATTTATGTGTTTAACTGCAGCGCACACCCGCGCAAACGGGGTGCGCTACCTAAAACTGAAAACCGAAGCTTATAAACCCACAATTGTGGGATTTATGTATTACATGAAATGTCAATGGAGGGACTTGCAGACCAAAAACAATATGGCCTCCGTTTAGTGGTTGTCAAGGGGGGGAAGCTCCGTGTAAGACATGTAACTAGTCATTACTAGGCAATCCCATGTAAATGAGGGTTACAATACTGAATCACACTGCCACATAGGTAATGAGCACTTTCTGAGTAGTGTAAGACTTAGAGAAGGGGGAGGAACAGAGTAAGAGGTAGGTGACATCACGGGGGGGAAGGATAGAAAGAAATGTACCAGATTGGAGGGCAATGTAAGGTAACAGATGACAGACAGACATCAGGGAGGGAGGTGTGTCTCAACAGAACACTAGGAAAGTCAAGAAATTGAGGGTATACGCTATCCCTACACTCAAAGTTTTTTGATATACGTGCATGCGCGCGTGTGTGCGTGTGTAAGGCAGGTTCAACATGTGGGAGCGTGTTGCAAACTGTTTACAACAGTTTGCGCGGGCGTGCACGTGTTGAAGGCAGTGTGCGTTTTAGCATGAATCAGCCTAGCTAACACCGTGTAAGGATGTGTGCGCGCGTGTAACACCGTGTAGGGATGTGTACGTGCGTTTAAGCGACTGTGAGCGTGTTTAAGCTGGTGTACACATTGCTCCCCTTCAGGAAACAGAGAGGAAACAGGAAACAACCAAAATACAGGGAAACTGCCAGGGAATACTGCTGGAGTTAATTGGTGGAAACAATTGGAAGCAGGCAATTATGCAGACAGACTAGAAGCCCAACCCAGCACTTAAAACACTGCAAAGAGCAGTGCAGGCTGTTTCTCACAACAGATACTGCAAGAAAGTAAGCTATCAGAATTGAAAACTGAAAAAAGCTGAACTCAGAGCAGAAATGCTAGGGGCTGCCATAGCTGTTATAATCAGACATAGGCGAATTGCTGAGGGTGGTGATAATGCAGATGCTGACAGACAACCCAGAGTGAGGAGAAGGAGAAGAGTATACAGGCCCAGGGTCACCTACCATGGGTTACATGAGCTGGAGATAGTAGAGCGCTATAGAGTGGACAGAGAGCTCCTGCAGCAGATTGTTGAGCTGTGCAGGCCACGCCTCACACACAGAACCAACAGAGGGGAACCCATCCCAGTGGAAACCAAGGTATGTGTTGGCCTAAGAATACTAGCAACAGGTACCTTCCAGAGACCAACTGGCGATATGATGGGGATATCACAGGCATCAGCCTCCAGGGTACTGCACCAGTTCCTGGATGCCATGTCACCACATGTCAGTGATCATATATATGTCCCTAATGACCGTGAGGTTGTGGCCAGCAATATGCGTCTCTTCCAGCAAATAGCAGGATACCCTGAGGTGCTGGGTGCAATAGACTGCACGCACATATGCATCAAAACACCAGCCGGTGAGCGGGGTAGAGTCTACATTAACCGCAAGGGATACCCCTCCATCAACTGCCAGGTCGTGTGTGATGAATGTGTGTGCTGGCTGCCCTTGGAGCTACCACGATTCCCACATCTGGCATCTGACGCAGCTGTACCAATCATTTGCCAATGGGGACTTCCCACATGGACACCTAGTGGGGGATGCAGGTTATGCACTTGAGCTGTGGCTGATGACACCCATCAGAAATGCACACACACCTGAACAGGAACGCCATAATGAGGCACACGCACAAACACGTAATATCATAGAGCGTGTGTTTGGGCTGCTCAAGTCACGGTTCCGGTGTCTGGACACATCTGGTGGAGCTTTGCAGTACACACCAACTACATGTACCCAAATGATCATGATATGTGCTATGCTACATAATATGATCCTGCGGAAACAGCTGCAGCAGGACCAGCACAGGGCTGGGCCAAACATCCCCACCATTGCCAATGCCACCACAGGCAGGGGTGACTCGGAGGAGGAACAACCTGACCTTGTCCCAGTAGGCAGAAGGAGGCGTGCCCAGTATGCCCTGGCCTTGGCAAAGAGGCAACGATAGCACATATGCTTGGTCAGTAGGAACACTGGGACTGATACCCGCTCTGACTCACTCATACAGTAACAGGGATGCCTAACATGACACAACCTGCTTCCAAACGTACAGGGAGTGTAGTATGTGTATCCGACAGAGGTGGCCCTGCAGCACCACCTGAGGCATGAATGCCATGTGTTAAGTAATGTAATATCATGTACAATATGCACACCTGAGGACCCCAACTAACATCCATATCCACACATATGACCCTGCGGAAACAGCTGCACGTCATACAGTGATGTACATGTGCAAAAACATGGAACAAGATACAAAATGAGGGTGACTAGCAATAAATAGCATGGATAACCACACACCCATGTTTGTACCACAACAAGAAGCAACATGGAATAGCCATGGTCAAAATCCAATGGCTAAAACCGACTACTACTATATAGCCTGCTGCAGACCACTGTCCTAATAGCAGGAACTGCCCCAGGCCTATGTCCATAGGTTCATAGGTTCATACTAGGCTATCTGCCCTAGGGCATTAATAAGCCTAGCCCAGAGTTTTGGCTTCTGCCACCCCTGCAAGTTGATGGATAATATGCCCATTATTTTGCTGTGCCTCTGTCAAGCAGTGATACTGAGGTTATCCCTGGGGTATACCTGCAATCTCCCATCCATTGGTCAAGATCTCACTTGAACAAAGCCAGTGAGGTGCTCAGCCTCACATGTACCAGGATGTTGTTCCACAGCATATGGACTCTCTGGGTGATGAATCTGTCCCTCCAGCACATCCTATTAATATCTGTGTTGAGGTTTAGGTCTCCTGCCCTTGTAGTTCTGATGGATGTAGAGGTCTTGAGGTGAAGCATGTTCATTAATTCTGGGTTGGACATAGCCTTGTATGTCAGGCACAGGTCACCTCTGAGCAGTCAGTAAGCGACTGAATACAGCTGGAATTCCTTCAATCGGGCAGCATAAGAAATATGTTTGAGACCCTTTCACCTCCTGTCGAGGAATTTGTGGGCCCATCCAGTCTGAATGGGGGATTGTATGCAATCATTGGTGTGATGAGTGATGAGTACAGGGGAACGATGACCTCCCTTGATCTAGATGTGAATCATTGCATGATGAGGTGGCCAATGTAGAAGGCCTTCCAAACTACCCTGACAATGTGAGTGTCAAACAAAAGGTCACTGTCAACCTGGGTGCCCAGGTCCCTGATAACCTACGTTGTGCTTAGAGGATTGCCACCTAGATGGGAAGTAGTGGTAACCTTGTTCTTCCTGAAGGGTATGGCTATGCATTGTTTAGTGTTTAATGTAAGGCCATGGCCGTGGCACCAGTTATCTGTGTCTATGAGACCCTTCTGAAGGATGTCTGTGTCAGATGGGTTTCCAACTATGCTTCCCAGTTTGCAGTCATCTTCAAACGTTGTCAGCCATAATCCTCCTGTGTTCGCTCGTACTTCTGAAAAGTAGATACTGAACAAATGTGGGCCCAGGACTGAGCCCTGTGGGACACCACTTGTGACAGCTCTGGAGTGTGAACTGGCACCAGCAACTTTGACCCTGTGTGTTCCGTCACTTAGGCAGTTTGCAACCCATGCTGTGATGTATGGGTTCACAATTAAGCTGGTGATGTTTTCAATGATACCTGAGTGGGGTATTGTGTCGAAAGCCTTTGCCAGGTCAAGGTAGGCTGTGTGGACTGCCTTGCCCATGTCAATGGCCTGGGTGAGTGTTTTGAAAAAGTCAACCAAGTTTAAAAGGCATGATCTGCCCTTGACAAAGCCAAACTGGATTGGATCCAATGTCTGCAAGTCCCCTATGTCTTCATTTAGAATTCCCATTATGATCCTCTCCATAGCTTAGCAGAACAGGCTTGTCAAGCTGATGGGATGGTAGTTTCTGGAGTTGGTGGAGGCACCTCCTTTGTGAAGTGGGTCCACCATTGCTGTATGCCACTCCTTGGGAACATATCCTGAGGTGAGGCTAAGATTAAACAGCTGCCCTAACTGCGGGTGTAATTACTCATTGAGTTCATGGAACACACAACTGCGGACACCATCTGGTCCCATGGATAAAGTGTTTTCTGCCTTGGATGGAGCAGTTCCCACCCCAGCAGTGGAGATGTTTGGGGGGCTACAATCCTCTGGTGTACATACCCCCCAGTTGGGGGGAGGGGGGGGAGAAATCTGCACTGAACCTGTCAGCCAGTATGTTGCCAATGTCTGTAGGTGCAGTGATATCAACATCATTCTGAACTAAGTCTGAGCATATCTGGGAGTTTCCTCCCAGGTTTCAAACATAGGTAAAAAAGGCCTCATGATTGTCCCTGGAGTCCTGAGTGGGTTTATTCTCAAAACATGCCTCGGATGATTGTATGGGGAACCCAGTGTTTTACTCACAATGAGCAGGGGTGTCTTCCCCCCTACGGATTACGCTCTATCTTGTAGTAGCTCCTTCCTTGTGTTGTACAGCTTGTTTATGGCTAGGGTCCACCAGACTGGATGCTTGCCTGTGGTACAAAGAGTCATTATTATTTGGGATTGCCTGAACCATGCAGTCCTGGAGGTGCTGGTAGAAGGCATTTCTAAGTGATACAGTGGCTTGGGTAATGGTGTCCGCTGGCCTGGGGGCCTTGAAAGAGACCACACCAGTCCTCAGAAATGTGAAGTTGGCATTTGAGAAGGTCTTCACCGTTTCATTTCCCATCTGGGGTGTGGGTGGGATGTGGACTCCCACTGAGAGTAGTCCATGATCTGATCTCACCAATGATGGGTATACGTCTGGTGTTGAACAGTGTGACCCCATGTTCATGATGATGTGTTCTAGTATGTTGCCTCCACTTGAGGGGATTGGGACCAGTTGTTCCATGGCATTTCAGTGTATGAACTCTTGGAACCTTTGTGTTAGAGTGTTGTGGCATGATTAGTGATCCCAGTCTATATGTGGATAGTTGGAATCACCCAGTAGGATGGTGTTTGGAGATACATTTATCCCCTTCAGTGTTTGCAGGATAGCTGTGTGAGGTACCTGAGTTTGAGCGGGTGGCATGTAACATGCTACAAACTGCAGAGCAGTCTTGCCTACGGTCACTGGCACCTGGATGGTCTCCGATGCATCGTGTGTTGCCACCAACCATGAGGTGAGGGTGTCCTTGATGAATATGGACACCCACCATCCTTGTTGGTGTTGTCGGGATGCTGGTGCCGGAATGCATGATATGAGGTAACACCCGGTAATGCCGGGGTGCTGTCAGAAGCTGTGAACCAGGTTTCAGGCACAGCACAGACATCAATGTGCTACATACTGAGAAGGGCATAGAGTGTGTGCAGCTTGAGGTTGAGACCTTGGGCATTGAGCAGCGTTAGCCTTAGTGTCTTTCCTTTACTGTGTTCTAGGGTGGTAGGTGTAGAATCTGAATCTTGCATAAAAAAGGCACAATGGGGGTGGCAAGAGCATCATCTGAAATCCGGAAGCCCAGGGGTGACAGGTGCAAGCCGTCCCTTGCAAATCACCGTGGCCTGTCCAGCATGTCATCCCAGGCAGACAGACATTGGACCACTTAGAATGACACCATAGTCTAAGCAAAATACTACAGCTGATCATCTTGTCTCTGTTTATGTGGCATCATACTTGGTGAAGGTAGGATACTGCCGAAGGTCAGGGTCATACCTGCCTGGTCTACATAATCAGAGGGATCCTCTATGTCTCTTTCCATGTAGTCCAGGGAGGTACATCTCAGGTCGTTCACACCAGCATGGATTATGACTGGGTCAGACCTGTGCTTGCAGTTTAGTGACCTGAGTGCTTGCATTATGTGGTGGATTCCAGTGCCCAATAGGCAGCTTACTGTGACCTCCTCTGTACCTGATCTGGTGAGTGGGACATCAGTGTGTCTGACTATGGAGTCACCTATGACAAGTGTGTCTGGCATTGTGTTTGGCCTTAAGGGCTGTGACTGTTTGGCACACCGACTCTGTGGTCAATGTGTTGCATGTGCTGTGCCCTGTGGAGGCAGTTGTGTGAGTGTCTGCTGTGGTGGCCACCGCCATTCTGGTAGACTTCTGATCAGAGCCTCCGAGAGTGTCTCTGTGTGTCTATGTGTATGATCTTACGTTGTGACAGTGCCATGTGAGACTGGATTAAAGATGTGTGCGTGGTTACCTTCACCCTCTCTCTGGTCTTGCTAGTCCTATGTTGAGAGAGCTCAGCCTCCACTTTGGCTATATAGTTGCATCTCTCACATGTATGTGTGTTTTATGGCAGAAGGAGAGGGTTGTCAGTGTACATGAGGCAACTGTAACAGTGCCTCAATATTCCCAGGTTCACCAGCTGAGCAGTAGAGGACACTAGCAACTGATCCCTAGACATGCTAGAAGGAATAGACAAAACAATGTTGGAATACAGGGAGATATCAAGCCCCCAAGCCACATCATACTGTTTGATTGACAATAGCTACACATACACCGGTGTTTCATAGTGTCATAGTGTACTACTAGGCTATCTGCCCTAGTGCATGTATAAGCCTAGCCATAGTGATGTGGCTATTGCCACCCCTTATAGTGGTAATAAGTGTACAGAATAGATTCTGAATATTGTGCCTCTGACTTAGTAGTGACACATTATGACCCCTTACGTAATTGAATAACATGACTGTGTCTCTGTCTAGTCTGTGCCTCCGTCTCATATGCAGTTGTCCAGATGTCTCCTGAAGAGAGTCAGTGAGGGACTCTGTCAAACATGAACTGGGATACTCTGCTAGAGTGTGAGATGCCTCTGAGTTATGACTCTGTCCCTCCAGCATGTCCTATACATGTATGTGCTGAGGTTCAAATACTCAGCTCTCATGGCTCTGGTGGATTTGGATTGCTTGCAGTGGAGCATGTCCACCAAATCCTGATTGGACATGGTCTTGTATGTCAGGCATAGGTCACCTGTAAGTATGCGGTATGACACTGAACAAAGCTGGACTTCCTCTATTCTGGAAGCATATGACATGTGTTGAAGAACCCTGATCTTCATGGTAGGTACTTTTCGGGTGCAAAGGTGCAAAAGGCAGGATCTGCCCTGTACAAAGCTGAACTAGGTGGGAACAAGGGTCTGTAGGTCAGTAATGTGTCTGTGTAAGAGCTGCATGACTCCTCCCATATCTTTGCAGACAAGGCTGGTTAAGCCTGTGTGGTGGTAGTTGCCATGGTCTGTGGAGGCATCTCCTTGTGTAGTGGGACCACTGTTGCCGTATGCCAGTGTTCAGGTACATATCCTGTAGCAAGACTAAGGTTAAATAGCAGTTGTATATATGGGTCCAGCCCCTTCTGGAGTTCACATAGCATGCAACTGGAGATACCAGCAGGTCCCATGGATGCTGTGTACTTGTCTTTGCTGAGTCTGGCTCTCACATGGACATCCAAGATGACAGTGAGGTTACATACAGCAGTGATAACTATCTTGTTTTGGGGGTGAGGGAGGGGGTAAATCGCACTGAAGCTGTCCGCCGGAATGTTGCCAATATCTGTCAGGTCACTGGAATATATGTTGTTGTGTACCAACTCTGAGCATATCCGAGGGTTCACAACCAGGTGTCTGACATAACTGAAGAAAGCAGTGTGGTTACCTTCATTGTCTTTGGTGATTTATGTCCCCAAGTTGACCTTGCATGTCTTTATGAGATAATGTAGCTTTCTACTAGTGCTGATCACAGCTGTCTTCCCTTTTGGAGATGTAGCTCTGTCTTGCATTAGTAACCCTCATCTGTCATACAGTTTGTTTATGGCTGGGGTCCACCAGACAGGACACTTTCCCTTTGTGGAGAGGGTCCTGTTTTCTGTTGTGATTGTATGGTCCATGCTGTCTGACATCTAGCTAAGGGGAGGTCATTCTGGTTCTGCAGTTATCTTTCATCAGCAGTAGAAATGACCACAACAGCCCCTGTGGGGTGTACCTCATGCACACACATCCAGCACCTGTAAAGTCCATAACAGTACCTCACCAGGAGTATGACAGAGCTGGAACACATGTAATGTGTAGTCTGATTAAACAGAGTGCAGCTCCACACACTGCCATGCTGTCCACCCAGATGCAAGCTGTGCCTGATGTAGAAAGCCATGTCCAAGCTGGAATCAATGCACATGCTGCACCTTGTACAATCTGAATGGCAGGGAGCTATGCACATGAGGGACCTGAACCCCAGCACTGACATATATAGGACAGGCTGTACTGCATTATCCAAAACACAGAAGCCACCCCACACATGAGTAAACTACCAGTACAGGTTGTCCATAGAGACACTGGTTGAGTCCCCTCAACAGGAATCCTAATGAGTGGATGGGAGATGGGAGGTTTACCCTGGGTATCAATGTTATGTCACAGGTAGACAGAGGCACAGTATACTAAACAAGACATATGACATGGCAAACTACGCACAATGTGCTGATGGACAAACACATTCTCCGACTAGCATTAGGTCAAGATACCTCTTGAACACAGCCAGCAAGGTGCTCTGCCTCAAATGGACCAGGATTGTATTCCACAGCATAGGAGTCTCCGGTGATAACTCCATCCCTCCAACATGTCCAACATACATCCCTGCTAAGGTTTAAGTCACCTGCACTAGTGGTTCAGGTGGATCTTCTGAGTCTGAGGTGGAGCATGTCCATTAATCTCTGTTTGGACATGGCCTCGCATGTCAGGCACATGTCACCTCTAAGCAGACGGTATGTGAGTGAATAGAGTGTGAGTGTCTTCAATCTGGCAGCATATGACAGCTGTTGGGGTTCCTAGATCCTTTAGGTGGGGACAGTCAGGGTGTCTCCAATTGCTGCAGATGTTGGGTGAGATACAGCCAGAATAGGGCATTCGACTCGATCACCGGTCTGATAAGTGAAGAGTACAGGGGAACAATGACCCACTAGATCTGGATGTGAATCCCATCCTGATCAGGTGGGCAATGTAGAAGGTCTTCCTAGCCACTTTAGCAATGTGAGTCTCAGAAGAATGGCGACTGTCAACCTGGGTCCCCAGGTCCATGATAACCTCCTCTGTGCTTAGAGGATTGCCACCTATATGGTAGCTTGGGGTCACCTTGCTTTTCCTGAAGGGTATGTCTACACATGTTGTGCACTTTGACTTCAGGCCATGGCCCTGGCACCAGCTATCAGTTACTGTGAGTCCCTTCTGAAGGATATCTGTGTGTGATGCACTGTCCACTATGGTGCCCAATGTGCAGTCATCTGCTAACATTGTCATCCAAAGTCCTCCCATGTTGGCCTGTACTTCTGGGAAGTACATGACAAACAATGGGGGCCAAGGACTGAGCCCTGTGTGACACCACCTGTGACCAGCCTGGAGTCTAACATAGTGCCAGCAACTCTAACCCTGTGGGTCCCATCCTTAAGCCAGTTTGCAACCCATCTTGTGACATATGGGTTTACATTTCAGTTGTTAGGGTTTTCCACAATACCTGAGTGGGGTATTGTGTTGAAAGTGTTTGCAAGGCCAAGGTAGGCTGTATGGACTGCCTTTCCCCAACAATGGCCTAAGTGACCAATTTGAAGATGTCAACCCAGTACAAAAGGCATGATCTGCCCCTGACCAAGCCAAAATGGGATGGGTACAATGTCTGCATGTCCCCTATATCTTTGTTTATGAGCTCAATTATGATCCTCTCCATAGATTTGCAGACTACACTTGTTAAGCTTATGGGGCAGCAATTAACAGGGTCTGTAGAGGCACTGCCTTTGTGCAGATGTGCACAACTGGACCCTAACCAGGCTGTTGTGCACACTATGGAAATGTAAAGCAGTGATAGGACTAAAGCCCAGGATACTGACCACCACAGTGAAAGTACTGAAACACTACACTAGACAGTGCTACAGTGTTAGGTCAGTATGAATGGATGTTGACAATTGTGTGCAAAGTATCCCATGCAAAACCTGCAGGCACAGTATACTCCCTGTTTTGTTCACACAAAAGCATTCGACAGTAACTACACAACATGGCACAGAACACACAACCATAAACTGGAGGTATTTGTTGAAGGTCACACTCATCCACAAATGTGATGGGCTGCAGAGTTCAACATATGTAAAGCCCACACTGGGCATGCTCACACACTTAGATAAATGAGACATCTTTCACACAACATGCCACGGGAAGGCTGAACTGGGCATGCTCACACACTTGGTCCAAATGTTACCCCTAGCAAATGTGAAAACACACCAGAGGATGCTCATCCCCCTTTCTCAACACTGATCATGTAAGCACCCTATAAGTATATTGGAGAAAAGGATTCTCTCAGTAATCCGAATAGCGCACCGCGCTAATGCGTCTGTCTGTAGTGTCATAACATAGTTAAGTAGGGGTTTGAATCCAGCAGGTGGCAAGTGTGTGTGAAGGGGGGTGGGTGTGTGTGTAAGTGTGTATGAACGAAACATCCCTTTTGGCAACTGGGAAAACACACCAGAGGATGATCATTCCACTTTCTAGACTCTGATGATGTCAGCACCCTATAAGTATATTGGAGAAAAGGATTCTCTCAGTAATCCGAATAGCGTGCCGTGCTAATGCACCCATCTGTAGTGTCATAACATAGTTAGGTAGGGGTTTGAATCCAGCAGGTGGCAAGTGTGTGTGAAGGGGGGTAAGTGTGTGTGTAAGTGTGTATGAAAGAAACATCCCTTTTGGCAACTGGGAAAACACACCAGAGGATGATCATTCCACTTTCTAGACTCTGATGATGTCAGCACCCTATAAGTATATTGGAGAAAATAATTCTTTCAGTAATCCGAATAGCGTGCCGTGCTAATGCATCCGTCTGTAGTGTCATAACATAGTTAGATAGGGGTTTGAATCCAGCAGGTAGCAAGTGTGTGTGAAGGGGGATAAGTGTGTGTGTGTATGAAAAAAACATCCCTTTTGGCAACTGGGAAAACACACCAGAGGATGATCATTCCACTTTCTAGACTCTGATGATGTCAGCACCCTATAAGTATATTGGAGAAAAGGATTCTCTCAGTAATCTGAATAGCGCGCCGTGCTAATGCGTCCCTCTGTAGTGTCATAACATAGTTAGGTAGGGTTTGAATCCAGCAGGAGGCAAGTGTGTGTGAAGGGGGGTGGGTGTGTGTATGAACGAAACATCCCTTTTGGCAACTGGGAAAACACACCAGAGGATGATCATTCCACTTTCTAGACTCTGATGATGTCAGCACCCTATAAGTATATTGGAGAAAATAATTCTCTCAGTAATCCGAATAGCGCGCCGTGCTAATGCGTCCGTCTGTAGTGTCATAACATAGTTAGATAGGGGTTTGAATCCAGCAGGTGGCAAGTGTGTGTGAAGGGGGGTAAGTGTGTGTGTGTATGAAAGAAACATCCCTTTTGGCAACTGGGAAAACACACCAGAGGATGATCATTCCACTTTCTAGACTCTGATGATGTCAGCACCCTATAAGTATATTGGAGAAAAGGATTCTCTTAGTAATCTGAATGGCGTGCTGTGCTAATGCGTCTGTCTCTAGTGTCACAACATAGTTAGGTAGGGGTTTGAATCCAGCAGGTGGCAAGTGTGTGAAGGGAGGTAAGTGTGTATGAAAAAAACATCCCTTTTGGCAACTGGGAAAACACACCACAGGATGATCATTCCACTTTCTAAACTCTGATGATGTCAGCACCCTATAAGTATATCAGGGGAAAGGAAATCCCCCAGTAATGCGAATAGCGCGCTGCGCTAATGCGTCTGTCTCTAGTGTCACAACATAGTTAGGTAGGGGTTTGAATCCAGCAGGTGGCAAGTGTGTAAAGGGAGGTAAGTGTGTGTGAAAGAAACATCCCTTTTGGCAACTGGGAAAACACACCACAGGATGATCATTCCACTTTCTAAACTCTGATGATGTCAGCACCCTATAAGTATATCAGGGGAAAGGAAATCCCCCAGTAATGCGAATAGCGAGCTGTGTTAATGCGTCCGTTTCTAGTGTCTTAACATAGTTAGGTAGGGGGTTGAATCCAGCAGGTGGCAAGTGTGTGTGAAGGTGGGTAAGTATGTACGATTGATATATCCCTTTTGGCAACTGGGAAAACACACTACAGGATGCACATACCCCTTTCTAAACAATATCACAATTATGTATGGCTTTTGATTACAGACATGCCATGTGTGTTGTGCACACACAGAATGCCCATGTGTGTGGGTTGTCCCTCACAATAATGCATGACATTGATTACACCGGTTATGGCAATGAACACATGATGTATGTGTGTGCCAAATACACATATGTACCTGTGACTTTCAATAGTTACCATGTGTGATGCCTGCCACATGTGAATACATGGTATTTGCACAGGGTAACATTATGACCGTGGTCTTCTGTGCAGATGCTGCATGTGGGATGTGTATATACAGTGTGAGATGTAGATGCTATCAGCCTAGTAGTGAGGGATGCACACCTGGTCTGGGGCATAAAGTCTACATGTTGTTAATGTACAGGAGCTGCATGTTCTCACCTGTTGTGGGAGTGGTAAGACAGTATTCCATAGCAATGCAGTGACTGCATGCTAAGAACCATTCAGCTAGGGTGTTGTAGCTACACTTATTCATTAGCATTCAGTAATTTGTTGGAATCCCTGGTGAGGGTCTGATGCCAACCAAGGTCAGGGGTCTACCAGCCTGTGTCATTTGCTCAGTGATCCCTTCCATGTTCCCTATCATGTATCCCAGTGAGCGACATCCCACATCAGCTGTGGTGGCATGGACAATGACTGAGTCATATGTGTCCATGCATCTGACTGACTTGTATGTTGTTGTTACAGTTTGGCCATGTGTTTCCATCTCATACATGTGATGTACATCAATGGGTAGGGATAGGGTTGACTGTGTACATGTGGCAGCTGTGACATTACTACATGACACACATATTCCACAACTGTACCATAGAGGTGACTGACAACTGACCTTTGCACATGCTACCGGAGTATTGAGATTACATTGGTGATTGACAGCACATAGGGCCAATGGTGAAAAAGAGACATAGGTCCATAGGTTCGTACAGGGATATCTGCCCAGGGCATGTATCCACCTAGCCAGAATGTGCATGCCTTTCAACATGCATTGTGAATCTGTCTTGCTATGCCCTTTTCCAAGGTTAGTATACTGTGCCTCTTTCTCACAGTGACACATAAGTGATACCCAGGGTAACCCTACAATGTCACATCCAGTCATTAATATCGCTCTTGAAGATAGTCACTGAGTCAGTCCGCCTAACCTCTATTGGGATAATAATCAGGAATGAAGGGAGCCTCTGAATTGTGAATGTGCCCCTCCACCATGTCCTATGTATATCACTCCTGAGGTTCAAGTATTTCCAGCGTGTATCCTGGTGGGATCTGGATATTCTGAGATGCAGCATGGCCATTACGTGAGGGTATGACCTGGCCTTCTATGTCAGGCACAGATTGCCTATGAAGAGGCAGTATGTCACTGAGTAGAGCTGCTGCTACTTTAACCAGTCAGTATGTGGCATCTGTTTGAGCACTTTGATCCCCTTGTCGAGGTACATATGTGGTAGCCCCAGTTGCTGCAGGTGTCTGGTAAGGTGCATGCCGACAGGTTCATCATAGTCAATTATGGGCATGATGAGGGATGAGTAAAGGGGCACAATGTCCTCCCCTGGCCTACATGTGGATCCCATGATGATGTGGCCCATATAACATGCTTACCTAACCACTTTGTCCATGCTGTTGTCAAATGGTAGAATGCTATCAACCCGAGGTCCATAATTCCTTGGTCTGCACTTACTGGATTAACACATATGTGGTACATTGTGGTCACTTAGTGTTTGACAAAGGGATGACTATACTCTTTCTGTCATTCACATTGAGGCCATGGCTGTGGCACAAGTCGTGTGTTTGCAAGAGTCCCATTTGGAGGATGCGTGTGTTAGCTGTTGAGTTGATTATGGTGTTCGGTCTGCAGTCACCTGCGACTTGCTGAGCCACAGTACTTCCATGTTGGCCTGTACCTATGACAACTATATAATGAACATGACAGCTCCTAGGGCTGTGCCTTGTGGGACACCACTTGTACCAGGTTGGAGGCTGACATGGCTCCAGCAATTCTACCATGTGTGTTCTGCCCTTGAGCCACTGTGCAATACCCATAGTGACATAGGGGTTAATATGTACACTGGTGAGCTTCCCTAGAATGCACAAGTGGGGTATTGTATCCAAGGCTTATGCAAGGTCCAGGTAGGCTGTGTGGACCTCCTACCCCTTGACAGTGGCCTTGGTGACTGTTTCAAACAAAGCAAACAGGTTTGATAGGCAGGATTTTCCATTGACAAAGCCAAACTGTGTATGGTGACATGTCTGTAGGTCCACAATATCTAGATATGTGAGGTTCATGATGATCCTTGCCATAGCTTTGCAGACAAAGCTAGTCAGACATATGGTGAGTAGTGTCCAGTATCCGTGATGGCACCACCTGCATGTTGAGGGACCACTGTTGCTGTATGCCACTCTCTGGCCACATATCGTGTATTAAGGCTGGGATTGAACAGTGGTGTTATGTCTGGGTGTAGCTCTTCTTGTGGTTCATGTAGGACACAGCCTGGGACACTGTCTGGTCCCATTGATGCAGTGTTTATTGCTTTGGGAAGGGCATCTCTTACCTGAGCATCTGTGATGTCAGGGGGGGAAGCACTGTGCTGCGAGACATATGTTCCCTTTTGGTGTGGTGGGGAGAGAAGGCAGCATTGAACCTGTCCACTAGGATGATGGCAATGTCTGTGTGTTTTATATTTTGTGTGACATATTGTATTACCTCTGAGCATATCTGGGTAGTACCACCCAGGTTACTAACATAACTACAGGCAGCCTTGTGATTATCCTCAGTGGCTTGTGGAATCCCCTCTCAAAGATGGCCTTAGACAATCATATGGCTGCCTGTAGTTGTCTTCCAATACTCATCAGTGGTGCCTTCACATTTTGGGAGGTTGTTGTATCATGTAGTGGCGTCATCCTTCTATTGTATAGTGTGTTTATGGCTGGTGTCCGCCCAGGACATCTGCCTTTGGAGAATTGGGTCATGCTTTCATATGTGGCTTCATGATCCATGCATTCCTGAATGTGTCCACAGAATGCCTCTATACAGGTATCTGCAGTCTGGTCCATATTTTTAACAGGCCTTGGGCCTTTGAAGGTTTCCACATCATTTATGAGGGGTGTGCACTTGCTAGACATGAGCTGTTGACAGACGTGCCGCCCTCCAGACAGAGCAAGGGGAGGGTCACAGTCAGCTACCTGTTGGGACGTACCTCCCTGGACCACATGGAAAGAGACACAGAGGAGCTCTTACAGCACCCTCTCAAACTCAGGTCTCCCACACAGCCTTCATGCTGACACAGGAGAGTTTAGATTACTCTGCAAACACCATCATACTGGGTGATGCCAGCTACCCAAACATAGACTGTGAACATTACATAAGCCACAATACCCAAGCTCTAAGGTTCCCATCGATCAGACATTCTTTGGCTATGGAACAGGTAACCAACCTTCCCACAAGAGGGGCAGATATACTAGAGCTGACCTTTACAAACATGAGTACAAACTGCTCACCACTGGGAGTATATCCCTCATTGTTGCAATCAAACCATATACTAATCACACTGGAGTTCTGGATCCCCCACATATGCAAACCTCCAACACATCGATGTGTGTGTGTGGGAAATGTCCCTATTAGCAACCGTGACAGTATCGTACAGGATGCAGATCCCCCTTTTGAAACATTGATGATGTCAGGACTGTATAACTATATCACCTGTAGTAAAGTCCTCCAGTAATTTGCATAGCGTGCTCTGCTAATGCATCTTTCTTCAGTGTCATAACATAGTTAGGTAGGGGTTTGAATCCTGCAAAGGGAATGTATGTGTGTTAGTATGAGTGTGGTTTATGTGTGTGCACTATGCTGGGAGGGTTAACTGCCTTTTGCCAACTGGGAGAACACACTACAGGGTGCACATCCCTCCTCCTACACACAGATGATGTCAGCACCCTCTAAGTACAGCATTAGTAAAGATTGCTCCAACTACTGCAAATAGCACACTCTGCTAATGTGTCTGTTTCTACTGTCATTGCGCAGTTAGGTATGGGTTTGAATCTTGCAAATGGAAAGTATGTGTTTTACTGTTGGTGGGGTTAGTGTGTGTGCACAATGATGGGGTGGGATGTGGCTTTTGCCACATGGGTCTATGCACTGCAGGGTGGTCATTACCCTTAACAAGCAGTGATGTTGATAGCACCCTATACAAACAAAACTACAAAACAGAAGGTGGTGGTACTGATAACACATGTAAGGTAACACTTCTTCAAGTAATGTCCACAAAACGGAGTAGGATAATCAAACAATTCTTTTATTCTATACAGACAACATGACAACAGACAACTAACTGCCAGTACTCAGTATAGTGTTACATGCTACTGTAACACGCACATGTACCCGAATATACCTAGATAGTGTTCTGAAGCCTGAATGTGGCAAGTGTGTGGATGTGGGATGTGTCTGTGTGTGCATTTCCGTATGGGAAACATGTTTGCTGTGGCAATCAGGGTACCACAGTACCTGATGCACATTACATCTTCCAACTGATGAGGTTGCCTGCACCCTGTGAGTACAGGTAGAGAAGGGGATGCCAGTAGTAAACAACATAGTGCACTTCTGAAATGTGTACCTGTTATATATCAACAGCTACTCATGTAGGGTGATAAATAATGGGAATGGCAGGTGAGCGTGTGCATGTGTGTGGGTAGCAGGGTGTGTATAAATGCATGTGTGACAGAACAGATACATGTAGCTGAATCTACATAACAGCACAAGATGTGCATTGCCATAGTCAATGTTAGCATGTGATGGTGTGCAGCTGGTACACTTTGTTAAGTAGTATGGGTGCAGATAACAATTGAGGACATTCATACAGTTACTGCAGCAAGACTGCTGGGATATACACACATTTATACTGCAACAGTCAACAGTTACCAACATGTTACTACTTATACACATCTATGTAGTCACCCTGTGCATCAGCAACGTGTTTACCTTTACCTGCACCGATGTTGTAGTATGCAGGAGGTGGCACAGTGTCATCATATGCACAGGGTGTGGGTTAGGTATGCCCAAGCCGGCCACTGGTAACACCAATTGACATGTGTGTGTATGTGTGTTTGTGAGGGGCAGCAGTACAGGGTGGGCCGTTGTTGGTGCAGTGTGTGTGTGTATGTGTTTGCCCTAGGTGTTAGGTGTCTGCATGTGTGTAAGCACGCACACAGTCCCACATAATGGCTGCCATGTACAGGGTTTTGTGGACAGCCACAGACTGCACCTGTCAGGTCATCCAGATCAGTGTCTGTGGGCACGGACACGGTACCTGTGCCTGGCAGGGGTGCTACAGGCCGTATCCGGTACTAACCCAGACTGGGTACTGTCATCGGAAGCAGGGGCGTGTTGACTGGACACAGTTCCCTGTTGGGACTGTCCAGAGCCACGTGCACGTGGTCTCCTGGGGTGTCTGGATGACAGCACAGACCCAGCATTGCTGGGGCTGGTGCTGGCACTTGAGGCGCACGAGTGGGCCCATTGTAGATCGCATGACCACTGCCAGCTGGTGCTCTCGCTGGCATACGGCCACGTCGACATCGCAAATGCACACCATCGCCCTGGCCCATGGACATCTGGTTGTGGAGCAGCTGTTCTATGCCCCCACAACGTCTGTCAACGACATCTGTGAAGTTACGGATAGCATTCGCAACATCATGCATGCCGTCTGTCATGGCTATGCGACATGCTCTCAGCTCCCTCAGACCCTGTCTGGTGTACCTTTCCATACGTGCCTGTGCCTGCATGACAGTTCTAAACATAGTGGAGGTTGACATACCTCCTTGGGCACGTCGGCCAGAGGCAGTACGGCCACGGATGCCCCCACGAGAACCCATGGGCGACTGTCTGCGTGGTACCATTGGAGGCCTCTGCACATGGCTGCCTTGTGAGGATGCATGTACCACAGGTACCACATTACCCTGATCTATGCCCACTGCTGACTGTCCATCACCTAGGGACAATGGTGACAAAGGATGTAACGGCAGGATGACTGTGCGCATTGACGGCGTTGAAAGCTGTGTACTGTCAATTGGCTGACCAATGGTGGACCCAGACACACCTTCCTGCACCATTACAGACATTTCATCATCATCAGTACCTGGGGCACAAGATTCAGGTTCCCTGCTGCAGGTCACCAGAGCAGCACCAGAACCTACGGGAGGAAAACATGGAACACAGATTACAGTCTCAATACATATTTGAAAGAGATGCACTTCAATACTAATGCACACATTCAGAAATGGACACATGCACTCATGGACACTAACACACATGCACACTTGGGCACAGGCACACTTGCACACATGCACACCCCACAGTAAACACACACATCAGTACCGTGTGACACTACTCAATTTACTACCTGTCAATTACAGTTATTGTGAACACAGTCACCAGCATGTCTACTACAGAGTTACACTACTCTTCCTAGTTTTATAAATTGTTTTACAGATAATGTTAAAAAGACTCACCAGCATGTATGGCCTGCCTCATTGCTAGATGGGAGGGACCTGGAAGTGTGAAGAGAGTAATGTCAGTGGGCACATGTGTGCCATTCGTTTTGCACATGATACAGCACAGTAGTACACTAGTTCCCTTATACACATCAGTTGCACATCATGTCTGTATATATATCATGATGACAGATACATACCACATGCACACCTTATGCGTGCATGAAGTAACAGCGTACAGAACAGTCATATGTACATACCAGGAGTTAACTCTAATCTCACCCTTACCTCTCTTCAAACGTCAACTCAAACTGTACTTCCAAAACCACTGGCTTTGTTCTTCTTGGAGTCCAGGCTAACGTCCCTCTCCCTACCCTCTCTTCACCTTTAACCCCTCATTGTGCATAGAAACTAACTTCTACCCTGTTTCTTTCACCTTGATGTCCTTCTATGCTCTGACCTACTTCTTCCATCCCTCCCACCTCCTCTTGACTGTCTTCCTTCTTTTCCTCACTTCCCTTCTTGACTCCTGCCTCTTCCATATCATTGTATCTGTCATACTCCTTCTACTTCTCTACCCTTCTGAGCCCTAACTATTATGTATATGGCTTTTGCCTTATTGCATAACCATTATGCTTTAGGTAGGATTGCTTTGAAACCAACGGTACATTGTGTATGACTCTAAACTGTTTGACTTCCTTACATGTATGTTGATTTAATTAACAGGCTGGTGTACAATTCTATTATGTTGGCTGTCTGTATTGACAACTTGTCTGTCTGCCTTTATTACGTTATGTGTGGAGCTTTTCTCCACAGGCCTCTACTGAAAATGAACTTATATCCAGCTAGACTATCTGGGTCAACAAATGTAAAAGTAATAACAATAAATGAATATGGCATCTTACCTGCACGCTCGCTATCTTGCTGCTGTGTGGATCCAACCTCCATCAGGATGCATGCTTGTTGCTGTTGTTCTGGGGCAGGATCCACAACACTTAGCAGTAGCCCCTCCTGTCTGGTGAGGGGGGGATGTGGCACCCCCACCTGTGGCAACCTGTTGCCTGCGGATATCTGCAGCATGCTGGCGGACATTTCTTATCAAATCACTGCAGTGATGTCTCACCTGCTCATATGTCCTATCATGCATGCCAACATCATTTATCCTGCTAACAAGGTTTTGCCACAGTGCAGACCTCTCCTGCTGATTCTGGGTGGTGCGTGAGAACAGGATGGCATAGTCACGCACCAGGCTCTGGTGGATCACGTCATCCTCTGCAGCAGAGTAGGCAGGATTCCTTTTGGTGCCATGTCTATCTGGAAAGGTACACAAACAGGTTATCAGCATAGTATCTCAACAATACATGGTACACATTCTATACAGGGAGTGTTAACTTCTACTTATTACTGATTGGTTAAAACCTGATTACAGTGTAGCTATCATTCTATGTCATTTGTACTAAGTACTTGGCCTTCAGACCAGTTGTTTTACATTAGGGAGGTTGGTGGCAAGCACTGTGGTGGCAGGACACATATCTTTCATCCATTGAAGTTGGGAACTGCTGATTGTGGGCCCAGTGTACAAGTGTATTACTTCTGGTATGGGCAGTTGGCCTTCAGGCCAGTTATTTAACATTAACGAGGTTTGTGGTCTGCACTCATGTGAGACAATAGGCTGTACTCTGCCATTCATAGCTGGGGACATCTGGTTTCAGGTTTATAGTGCCTGCATATCTGAGCTGTATCTTACTGACATTGCTACACCTTGTTTGTTGTAGCAAACACTACATCCAGGCCTCCTGGATCTACCTTTGTTTATATGCTTGTTATCTGTTAGCTTGTTATTTCACTGGTATGCTACTTCCACATAGTACACATCTTCTCAACACATCTGTGACTCACTACTGTTATCTGCATTGCTTACTGTACGTACTTCCATGTTACACATGACAACAAGTGACTGCTTGTCATTGCTGCATTTACTTCATTGTGACACATTGCACTTAGGTTACCTGGCATTTGCTCACTGACACTTTTATATCAGTCAGCAGTTGTAGGTAATGTCAGTACACCCTCCCTCCCCACTGGACCTTGTTTTCAAATTAGTGATTACAGAGTTCACAATAGTATTCTAGCATGTCCAGAGGTCAGTTGTCAGTTCCCTCCCCAGTCCAGCTGGTGAGTGTGGTACTCCAGAGACAATGTTAGAACAGATGCATGTACACAGACAACCCCCTCCTCCTAACAACAAATTCAAACTCATGTGAGTGATGCAACCATATACCAGACTGGAGGCTAGGCTCTGTCTACTCAATACCACCATAACCAGTCACGTGGCAAAGGGGATCACTCACTACACTTCCAGTCTCACGTAGACCTACCACAACAGCGGACCTAACACATGATCACACATGATCATACTTGTAGGCTCAGACCACAGCTCTGCCTATGCAGCAGAGACCTCCTAAGCAGACATCCAGGCAACCACTACCACATAAATGAACATGTGCAACACATATCACACAAAGCCAATGTGCTGAACACTCACAGCCATTAACAGTTAACAACACACCTCATACACCTGTACTAGGTGCCTCTATCATCAGGCACACTCACATCACGTTCACCAGGCTTAATGAGGTGAGGGTCACGGTGTGCAGCCTGTCAGGCACTATGACCTGCCACATAACACAAACACTCAGGTAACCCCAAGGCAGGTACAGGTATGACTCAGTCAATGTCCATGCTGCTGTGAATGGCCTGACACATTCCTCCCTGGACTACATGACATGAGACATTACAGAGCTCTCTGAGCACGTAGCCCGAGACAGTTTGACCCTGACCTTGAGTAGCATCCTACCCTCACCTAGAAAGATGCCACAATATCAAGGCACGATGATCCCTTCCAACAATTGACTGACATACTGGTGTCATTCACAGGTGTGCCAATGCCTGCCATCTTGGGGTGGTATGCTTTGCTAGGGACAGCTTGCACCTGTCACCACAGTCCTATTGACATTTGGCGGAGCCTCCTGCTACACCCATAGTGCCTGTATTAGGCAAGGCTCATAAGGCAAACCCACATCCATTTGTATCACAAAGGATGAGGAAGTAAGAGTGATGCTACTCAACACTGGACGTCTAGACCCAAGGATGCACGCACCCAAAACCCTACCTAGCATTCTGGACATCGATATCTGTGCAGTAACATGAACCTGTTTCAGGTTTCACAGGAGCACACCAGTACTACCACGTTATAGCTGTTACCATTCTTGTCGGCCCCAACACTTGAACAAGGGAGGGGAGTATCAGTATTCAATGCAGATTCCCACGCCTCCACATTGGTGGCACAGTACAACATAGGTGTTAGGCCATTGAGTACAGAAGGCGTAGTTGGGGAACCTGGGAAGAAACATGGTAGCGGTCTGTCATTTGTCTACCACATGGCCAACGTGGATTGACAGACATGTTATATAGCCCAGCTAATCATGACTGATTCACATGTATGGCAGGGGAGGTCATTGTGCCTCTGTACTCATCCATCATCAGGCCTATAATTGCGTACAATGCACCTTTTGGGATGTACCTAACCAGACACCTACAGCAACTGGTACAGGACAACAGTACATCATCAAGGGGATGCAATGGCTCACACAGATGTCATATGCTGCCCAGGTAAAGTGAATCCAGCTGGACTCAGTGGCATACTGCCTGTTCAGAGGCAATCTGTGCGTGCCATATACAGCCATGTCCTACCTAGCAGTAATGAACGTGATGCACCTCAGGCAATCAGAGTCCCATAGAGCCACATGCTCAGGAGAGCTGGACCTCAGCACTGACATACATGGACATGCTGGAGCGGCATATTCCTAACCGAGAGGCTCCCTTCACTCTGTAATGAGCTCACACTACTGGTTAGGCAGAGTCCCTCATTGACTCTCTTCCATAGGAATCTGGATGAGTGGATGGAGATCATAGTTGTACCCCAGGTATCACTTCTATGTCGCTGTTAGACAGAGGCACAGTATACTAAAGTCGGACAAGGGCATAGCAGCATAACTTGTGATTGGGTGGCAAAGACAAACACATTCTACTAGGCTTACCAATGCCCTAGGGCAAATAGCCTAGTATGAACCTATGAACTGTTCATTCTCAACTGTTCGAGCTCATTACAGAGTGAAGGGAGCCTCTCGGTTAGGATTGGCCCTCCAGCATGTCCATGTATGTTCTATTCAGTCGCTTACCGCTTGCTCAGAGGTGACCTTTGCCTAACATACAAGGCCATGTCAAACCCAGATTTGATGAATATGCTTCACCTCAAAAAATCTAGATCCATCAGAGCCACAAGGGCGGGAGACTTAAACCTCGACACGGCTATTAATAGGACATGCTGGAGGGATAGATTCATCACCCAAAGACTCCCTATGCTGTGGAACAAAATCACGGTATATGTGAGGCAGAGCACCTCACTGGCCTTGTTCAAGAGAGATCTTGACCAATGGATGGGAGATCGCAGATATACCCCAGGGATTACCTCAGTGTCACTGCTCGACAGAGGCACAGCAAAATAATGGGTATGGTTCCCCATACTAAAGGGGTGGTGTAAGCCACAAAACGATGGGCTAGGCTTGTAAATGCCCTCGGGCAGATAGCCTAGTATGAACCTATGAACATGTGTGTACTGCTATAGTACTTCTGCCATATGTTGCATGTGTGTGTGTTGTGGGGGATGCACAGGTAATGGCCAGATACGTCCGCACAGGTGACACGTCTGACACATTCTGGGTGTTCATCCATACATACTGGATGTGTGCTGCCATCCAACCCTGTGATGTGGACACACATTACTCAGCCTGGATATACATATCCGAACAACACCACAAGCACAGTACACTACCTTGCTATGTATGCATGTTATTACACAGTTATTCAGAAGTTATGACAGTGATGCTATCCATGCAGCCCACTGGGCCAGTGGAAGCCACAACGCACACCACCAGCACCTTTGCATATGCTTACCACAGACATCCCACATACTGCATGTACTGTGCACACAGTTATCTAACCCAGAACAACTGCACACCACTTATTAATCCTGTCCAGTGGACTACAGATACAGGCATATTGTATAACAATAGTAGGAGGCTACTGCAGCACAGGGCAGATTCACATGACGGGAAGGCATCTGTTGTCTGCAGTGTTAAGATGCTTCACATTCACCAAATGCACAGATATTGGCAACATTGTTGCAGACAGTTTAGGTGCAGGTACCCCCCCCCATTGTCCTACACACGTGTTATTAGTTATCCCAGATGACTGTAACCTCCCTATCCTCTCACATGTCCAGGTGAGAGCCACGCTCATCATTGCAGAACACATATCATCACTGTTACGAAATGGTATCCCTGGATGTGTGCTACATTCACCCCTGGAGGACATAGCACCACATGACAGACTGATATTAATCCCTGGCCATACTACAGGATATGTACCTGAACAGTGCCATACATACACAGTGGTCCCACACCAATGAGGAGGAACCTCTACTGACCCTGGGAACTACTGCATCATATGCACAACTGGCCTTGTGTTCTAAGCTATGGAAGTGTTAGTTATGGCCCACATGTACAACAATATTACATATGTTTATATTTCATGACTATGTACACATAACCTAACTCATGGACATACCTATAGATAGTGAACTATGATACATTTGGAGGTGTCACAGTATACACAGGATTAACCTGCTACTTTGCATTACCTGTGTTTGTGGCAGCTGTTGCTGTGCCAGTGGTGCTGCTTGCTGCTTGCTCCTTGCTGCTTGCTGCTGATTTTGCTGCTGGCAGTCCTAATATTTGTTTGGTTGTTTGGTTGTTTGGTTGTTTTCTCTGTCTCTGTCTCTCTCTCTCTCTCTTTATCCGTAGTGTTTGTGCAATGAATGTATTGCGTGAGTGTAGTGTGGGAACTCAATGCTTTTGTAGGTATCTGCATAGGTCCATGTGATGGCCTCTGCACCAATTGTAAGGCAGCATTTGCTAATTGCATGCAGCTGGGTGTGTACTGATTGCATGTCTCACTGTGATTTCAGGACACTGCTATAAAAGGGTATGTGAGATAGGCGTTGCCCTTTCAGATTGTAGGGCGTGGACCATGCTGGTATGCTGTTGACAGTGTTTTGTGAGTGTGAAGGTTAGTACATCTCCCATGCTTCATGCTGTGTTGTAGATTCAGGTTGCTGCATTTATCTTGCCTGTTCCCTGTAGTGAGTGTGTATGCATACTGACACCTACAACTATATGTCATATGTATTGCTATATAAATATATATATATCTGTGTACATATACATACTTTCATATATGTACATTAGCTGACATTATTGGGTACAAGCTAACAATTAGCAGGGCTGTTTCTGTTAACACTACACTAGTATGGGAATCCAGTAATTGGGACTATAAAAGTCTGCATGACATACTTTGGGTAGTAGACATACTATATTGCCTTTATCTTCATTCCTACTATTACATGTTCCACTTATTTAGCACTATATTCCTGTATGAGAGTCATGGCTTAGTGGTAGGTCATACAGACTAGTGTTACAATGGTCTTGTGGTAGGGCCTACTAGTATGCTCATATTCTGCTTTTGAGTTGAGTATAGGGCCTATCAATCAAAGTGCTGGAGGCACCTTTAAGCAGTTAAAGGGATTAGTAGGTCTCACAGGAGCCAGGCTGTGTTGCAGATTCTGGTTGCTGCATATATCTTCACTGTTTCCTGTAGTGAGTGTGTATGGCTACTGAGACTTACAACTATATTTCATATGTATTAATATATATTTATATATATGTATGTGTAGATATACATACCTTCACATATGTACATTACCTTACGTTACTATGTACAAGCTAACAGGTAGCAGGGCTGTTTCTGTTCACACTGAACTAGTATGGGGATCCAGTAATTTGGCCATTAAAACTCTACCTGACATGCTTTGGATAGTACATCTCCTATATTGCCTTTATACTGATTCCTACTATTACATGTTATATTTATTTTAGCACTGTGTTCTTGTGAAGCAGGCATGGCTTAGTGGTAGGTCATACAGACTAATGTTACCAAGGTCCTGGGTTCGAGACTGACAGTGGGAATTTTTTTTACTTTGCAAACTTTCAAACTGAGTACAGGACCTGTCAATCAAAGTGCTGAGGCCACCTTTAAGCAGTTAGAAGGGTAAGTAGGTCACACAGGGGTCAGGCTGTGTTGCAGATTCAGGTTGCTGCAATTATGTTCACTGTTTCCTGTAGTGAGTGTGTATGGCTACGGAGACCTACGACTATATTTCATATGTATTAATATATATATATATATATATATATATGTATGTGTAGATATACATACCTTCACATATGTACATTACCTTACATTATTATGTACAAGCTAACAGGTAGCAGGGCTGTTTCTGTTCACACTGAACTAGTATGGGAATCCAGTAATTTGGCCATTAAAACTCTACCTGACATGCTTTGGATAGTACATCTCCTATATTGCCTTTATACTGATTCCTACTATTACATGTTATATTTATTTTAGCAGTGTGTTCTTGTAAAGCAGGCATGGCTTAGTGGTAGGTCATACAGACTAATGTTACCAAGGTCCTGGGTTCGAGACTGACAGTGGGAATTTATTTTTCTTAGCAAACTTTCAAACTGAGTACAGGACCTGTCAATCAAAGTGCCATAAAGGCACTTTTAAGCACTTTAAACCAGGTCTGCGCTCGTTTGCGCGGAGCTCACGCATGCGCAGTGGAGGTGAGCTCCGCTAACACAAGCGCACACCCGCGCTAATTTCTTTGAAAGAAAAGAAAAAGGGGTGACAGGAAAGTGGTGAAAAGGGGTCACAAAGAGGGTAAGACAGTAGGGAAACAAGCGTGGGATTTGCAGGAGGGATATAGGTAAGGCCCATAGATGCCCATGTCTTTGGCAGCAACAGCTGTACATTTCCATGTATTTTGGTGAGACATTGGAAACCTTTCACCCCTGAGAGAGGTGTCAGGACAACATTAATATTTGTTGTAGAGCCAATTGTAATTAACTGTTTCAATGTCAAACAGACATGTGTGCGACATGGACAGCTATGTATGGGGCGTAATTTTTGTGGGTACAGAGTGCCCTTTTTTTTTTTTTTCAGGTGAGAGTGGTATGTCAGGTGAAGGAAGTCGGTATAGCTGGGGAGGTAGGTTGGGTACGTTAACAGACAAGACAGACAAGACGCATACAGGGGCGGTGTATGACACACGTGGGGGGGGTTACACAATTGACAGGGACGGAGGTTGGGATTTCCAAGGTGCATGAGCCCACAGATGGCAACAGTGGAACTGATATCCCCACCCATAGGCAGTTGCCACTGTTCCTTCACAGCCCAGGACGGGGCTGTGCTGGGGGCTGTGTAGGCGGGGCAACGGCCGGGGCCGTTAGCTGTGCCACACGAGCCTCAAGCTGGGGTAAGGGCCCAAGTACAGTGTCTTGGATCTCCCTTCGCACCACAGACCGGACACCGTGGAGGGTGAGTGGACAAACCCCTCCGGCCACACTTGCAGTGGGGGGACCGGCCCCATCCCCTGCAGCACTTCCACCCGAAGGTGGCACAGGGCCACCGGAGGGGGGTCCGGCCTGGGCACTAGTGCCAGGTGCAGGCGCCAGCTGAGGTGGGAGAGGTGGGTCCACTGGGACCCGCCTTCCCAAGCGTTCTAGGTTTGTGAGTTGTTATGTTAGTTTGGGTTAGTGTCATTTTATTCCATTCAGATTAGTTGTAACAGCATGCATTGGTATTCCCATCAAACAAACACCCAGATATTAACACCATTGAACAAGGGGCATATCAATATCACATGCATTATTTGAACAGAAATACACAGTCAAACAACATGCAGGGTTGATTAATGGCAACAGGCCATCAGATTTGCAGGTATGAACAGGGCACATGCACGAACAGACATGCATATATTTTTGAAACGGACAAATGTCCATGATTAATGAAATGTTCACATACCATTATTTAGTGGGTGTTGTTATATGGAATTATAGGGTTGGGCGGAGATAGAAAGTGATGACACATTCATATGTTACACATTGATTTACATTTGTATAAGGTACACAATTAAGTTGAGGCTGATGTTTCAAAATAAATTTTATTTGACTGTCAAGCTACACCTGTTACAAATACATCACTATCCTACTTATTTTGAATTTGATCAGATACATCATCCTGCTACACTTTGATGACAGGACAGGGGACAACTATGGCTGTTTAGTCTGTCAGATAATCATTCATTCTATCTGCAAATTGTTTACTGTGATCACCATATACAGCATTTGGCCTAGACATTCCAGATTCTGACACACTGAAATCAGTTTGGGATATTAAGTTGTACTTCCCACATGCATTTAGTTCTGTAGAAACACACTGGGGCTACTATATTCAGGGGTTATTACTACTTTATTTATTCATACATGACCCTTTCTGTCACTCTCACACATCCTGCAACTTCACAGTTCAGGTTGGTACTTCTAGGCTTTGTTCACATGTTAGACTGGTGGTGATTCAAACACTTTCCAACAGCCTCACTTCTGTCATGATTCAGCATTTCAACAGGGGATATATCTCACATATGACTACCTCAGATTCTAAAGCTGTACTCTTGGGACTACTGCAGGTTACACTATATTTAATTCATGGTGGGACATCTGTATTACAGCACTGTTTAATTCTATCAATTATATTTCCAGTTACACTTGCATACTGATGAACTTGTTGCAGCCATACCTGCAGACTTACAATTCCTGCTTGCACATTATATTACTTTTAATCAATACACTGCAGTGTTCTGCTACATGCTACAGTACAATATTTATTTACAAGTAATGGGTGGGGTTACTAACCTGCATGGTGGCGCAGCCGCACCAGCCTACGGGCATGCACCTCGCGATTCATAGAGCGGACACCTGCAGCTGTAATCCGAAAGAAGTAATATTGGACTACACATCTCCATGGTATCAGCTAGTTGAAATCCTTACATACATAAGCAAAATGTAACTTACTCAGTAGTGGGGCGTTGGGCATATCCGGGCCTCCTGGATCCATTGACAACTGGTCTTCCTTGCGTCGCTTCAGGTCCGCATGGTGGTGACGGACCTGCTCACCAGTGCGTGGAATGCCAGTAGCACTGGTCAGATCACGAGCCAACTGGTCCCATGCCTCTGCCCTACACGCTCCCCATGAGACCTGGCCCTGCATGAGTTGGGCCTCGTGATGATGGACAAGGAGCCAGACCATGTATCTGGACTCCTCAACGCCCCAACACTGTGCTCGAAAGCAACGTCCCTCACCTACTCCACTCATTCTAACTGCAGGTCTGTTCTACAATCGTTTCTGCTGTGTATTCCTGCCTATGGGGCTTATATATGCCGCTTTTCCCGCACATTTCTCTGATTGGCTGTTTTGGAATTGTATCTACTTCACTGAAAATGCTTTCTCATGCTCCATTCTGGATTTTATCCCATATATATGCTATTTCTGCATTTCATGGTATTGCTGTCATGGCTTAGTGGTGAAGTATCTTGACTCTAGTGCATGGTATCCTGGGTTCGACTCTGGCAACTGACTTTTGATTTTCCTGACAGAAATGAGTTGAGGACCTGTCAATCAAACTTGCCAAAAGCACTTTTAAGCATTTAAAACCAGGTCTGTGCTCGTTTGCGCGGAGGTAACGCATGCGCACTGGCAGTTAGCTTGTGGGAGCGTCGCGCAAACGGTGTGCACTGGGATAAACCTTAATTGGCTAGTGACACACATGTTCAGCTAAGCACAGCTAGTTGCAAACGGTTTCAGCCTATTAAACCGGTGCTTAGCAACGAGCATACAGTTTGCAGCTTTTTAAACACTACTCAGCTACGGGCATTCCGTCTCACAGCAGCTTAGCTATCAGTACATTTCTGACTATTTTTATTATTGTGTTACTTCGGAATGTATGCTCCATTTCATTCCATTTTACAAAAGGGAATACATTTACATTTGTACAATACTGTCAGGGGGCTTTTTCGTGCTTATTTACAAAAAAAAAAAAGTTGTTGTGGGGGCTCGAACCCTGCCTGCCTACTCTTAGGCCAGCAACTCTACCGCTAAGCTATTACTTCTTGGCTTACTTTGCATATTTAGTTCTTATATCCTTTTCCACTGACTGCTAACTGTGATTGCACTAGTAGCGCACACAGTAGCAAACATTTACGGGGTTTAAAAAAAAAAAAAAGGTTTTAATTTAATTTTATAACATCTCTTCACTTTATACAGTGATGGTCTATCGGGCATGTGTTGTGTAGTGTGTTTATTCACATTTCCATGGCCTCTCTCGTGGCTGTTTACTTTCAGCCATTCTAGTCTTCCGGGGGCGTGTACGCTTGCAGGGCTTAGCCTACAGACACGCCCCCTACTCTCTTACACGGACCGTGTAAGAGTTACTAGTGTGATTAAGCATGCCTCATGCACCTCATGCATATGCATGACATGCTGACATCACACAGTTTCACTGCAGCCTCCGTGTAAGAGTTATAACTCTTACACGGAGGCTTCCTGAATCTGGCCCTCTGTGTTTAACGAGAACTAGGTATAATGCAATGTAAACAAATGAAGCTTTTTTCCCTGGGCATCTGCTGAAAATGGGTACTGCACATTCAGACATCTCAATCATGGCAATAGAAAAAAAGGGTAACAAAAGAAAGTAATATGGAATAAGGGATCGTTATTTGTTTAATAAAGTCATAATGGGGAATGTAAAAAGGAAAAAAAATAAGTATGGCATGGATAGATCACAAAGAAGCCTTGACAGCATCCCACATTCAAGGATAAAGGAATGTTTATGTATTTATAAGATACATCTTGTATTGATCAAATACATTGTAATGCACATGAAACAGTGGCAACCCATCCAGCTGGTAAGCCAATATAAAGGACAAATTACTATCCCAGGGAAAACATTAAAAGGGGATATTCCAGGGTGACTCTGTCACTGCTGCTCTTTTGTCTTGCCATAACAAATTAAGCTGTTTACGTAATAGATTAGGTAATAGTTACAATTTGGCTCCCAGACAACAAACTGTAAAGACTTCTCATCTTTTTTGTGGATGATTTAAAACTGTATAGTTCATCAGATGAGAAGCTGAAAGCACAGATGGAAGTTGTCAAAACTTTCTTTGATGATATAAGAATGTCATTTGGTCTTGATAAATGTTCAAAATTTCCAACTGGGACAGAAATGTGATAAAAAGGAACTTGAGCAGGAGGAAGTATATAAATATTTAGGAAATGATGAAGGATTGACAATAAACTTGAGCAAATGAGAACAAAATTTAGTAAAGAATATTTTAGAAGATTAAAATTAGTACTGAAAACTGCCCTAACATCCAGGAACAAAGCCCAAGCTATAAAACGATTTGCTCTTCCTTTTCTGACTTACAGTTTTGGGGTGACTGACTGGCCACAAAAGGTATTGGATCAATTGGATAGGAAAACAAGATCAAACAATATATAAAATTCAGTGTATACCAAGACTATCTAACCCTCGTTCTGAAAGAGGTATGGGTCTCCTTGAACTTGATTACATGTATGGGTCTGCAGTCGTAGGACTGCATACACATATGCTGACTCATCAGATCCAAACAGAATGAAAGTTTTTTAATCATGTAGAGAACAAATCTAGAATGACTTCCCTGCTTAGTTTAGTAGAAGCATATTGGTGTCAAGTGGAACGGAAACCAAACCAGAAGTGGACAAAAATTAGGCAGCGACTGAATGTACCAAAAAACAAAAGAAAGAATATAAGGAGAAGGATCAGATGCAAAGGGAAGAAATGTGGAAAATGCATAAATATATTTGCAAGTGCAAAAAACTCCTGGAACAAGCTCATGTTGATCAGGATCTGATGCAGGAAGGGTTAAGGAGAGGTGAATTTAAACCAAAAGATGAAAAGTTGATATTAGCGGCCTAGGATAGTGGACTATGTACATGTTGGTTTACAAAGTCCATGGAATATGTGGGAGAAACAGACAAATGCAGGTTCTGTAAAACTGAATTAGAAACAGTTGCAAATCTTGTTGCTGGGTATGACACACTAATGGCAGATGGCCTTTATACTGAAAGGCATACAAATGTGGCAAGACTATTGCACTGGGAATTGTGTAAACACTGCAATATTGAAGTAGCTGAGAAGCATTGGAAACATGAGCTACAAACCATTATAGAGAATTATGAAGTTTATATCACATGGGATCATCCATTAACAACAGTTAAAAAAACACGACGAGAGAAAACTAGATACTGTATCCATGAAAAAAAGACAAAAGTGGCATTGATTATTAAAATTGCTACACCCAGTGATTACAGTGTCTTATATACAGAGAGAGAGAGAGAGAGAGACAAAGTTATAAAATTAAGGTAATGTGGAAGAAGGATACCCAGACAGTTCCAATAGTAGTAGGGGAACGCGTCTCAAAAAAAAAAAAAGAAGAAGAAGAATTTATAGTCATATTTAGATATGCTACCAATACATGTGACTCCATGTGAATTGCAGAAGTCAGTTCTTTGTACATTGCAGGTGCTGTAAACATCACTTTTGGCCAACATCAAAGACTGAAGCAATACTAAAAAACAAAACTAATGGAGGCAATGGAGCACAGCTCTAAAAACCAAAGTTATTTATTTCAAATGCAAATAGGTGAGCGCTTTCACAGCCAAAGCCGCTTCATCAGACAAACATAATGTGAAACTGTGATGCTTTTAAATAGGCAGCAGCCAATCATACATCAGAGTCAATTAAGAATAAGAATATTTAAAGGCAGCTCTTAAAGACATGAAACATCATAATAGTTATATTAAAAATCAATAAAAATATATTTTAAAAGCAAACAAGGATGTAGAGACATAACAGAGAGATGGGCTATCTAGCTAAAGGTCTATTAACCAAGACAGGTTTAATGGAAATCTTGTCATTTAGACCTTTCCCTATGTTTGCTCTCATCCTTATAATCCACTCAAGTTCTTTATTTTCCACCTTGTTCTTATTGGAACCCCCTCTGTGGCCCATTTTTACCACTTCTATAACCATAAATTTAAAAATATGTAAATTGCCTAGAATGATAATATGTTTACTTTTGTTTTTTTGTATGCTTGTTTTATTGGAGGAGCAGTTTACCTACACCATTACATTTGTTTTTTACTGCTTATTGAAGCAATACTAATTTCATAGAGTTTTGTCATACTTTGACTGAGGTATAGCGTCCATTCCTGTCATGGTATTAGAAGCCTGAAAGATTTGGGTGCAGATTCAATAAAGCCTACATGGTCTGCTAAAACTGTGTGCGTGTCATGGAGTGACATTCTCATGACAGCACACAGTTTTGTATTCAGTAAATGGCTCTACATGGTCTATAGAGCTGCACAAACTTGGCAAACATCATGACATGCTAATTACAGCATAAGCAGCTGAATTATATGCTAATCAACTAATCCAAGATGGAAGAGCTATTCAAGAAGCTATAAAGCAACCGTGTAGACTCAATGTTGGTCTTCCTTGTGAATTCCAAAACCTATTGGAATACAGACACAGAAAAAAGCTACATGGAAAGAATGTTTGGGCTGCTGTTGCTCTTATTCATGTGTGTGTGCAGCAGGCCCATGTCTGTCTTGCTGCTGCTGCTGCTGCTAATACACCACGGCCAAAAAGGAGAAGGGCTTTTGGACCCTGTTTAACATTTCATAAGCTGCATGAGGTAGACATAATACAGCACTACAGGGTGGATAGAGATACACTACAGGAACTCTGCAACCTTTATCATCCTCAACTGAGATCAAGAGCAAACCAATGGTTCCAATATGAGACTAAGGTAAGTGTAGCACTTAGAATTTTAGCTGCAAGAACCTTTCAGAAAAAAACAGGGGACATGCTGGGGGTATCACAGACATCAGCATGCAGGATCCTCCATCATTTCCTGAATGCTATGCTACACCATGCCAGTGAGTACATATATTTTCCCCGTGCACTTGAGGACAGAGCCACAACTATGCAGGAGTTCTACCCTGTGGCGCACTACACTGAGGTCCTGGGTGTCACTGACTGTACACATGTAGAAATTAAAGCACCACCTGCGGAACGGGGAAGGGTGTAATAAATAGAAAGGGCTACCACTTCATTAACTGCCTGGTCATGTGTAATGCTAAAAGAATTATCCTGAATGTGTGTGCTGGCAAGCCAGGCAGTTACCACAACTCACATATCTGGTACAACTCTCAACTGTTTGAGTTGTTTACTAGGGGGATATCCCACAGGGTCATTTACTGGGTGATGCAGGTTGATATCCCACAGGGTCATTTACTGGGTGATGCAGGTTATGTACTGGAACTATGGCTGATGATACCTATCAGAAATGCATACACACCAACTGAAGAATGCTATAATGAGGCACACACTTAAACATGAAATATTTTAGAGCATGTGTCTGGGCTTCTGAAATCTTAGTTCAAGTGCCCAGATACATCTGGGGGAGCCCTGCAGTACAGACCCTATAATGTGCTTAAATATTTACTGTCTGTGCCATGCTTCACAACATTATCCTGAGAAAACAGCTTCAGCAAGAACAGCAAGGGCCACACATCCCACTACCAATGGCAAGGTCACCACAGCTACACACAGGAGGAGTCAGAGGGGGAACCTGCAGCCACTGTGGGTGTAGACAGATGTAGATATGCACAATATGGCCTCACACTGGCCAAAAGGCAATGGATAGCACATACGCTCACCATCTAACGGGCTAAAACTTTCACCCTACATGCATACATACAGTACCATTGATGCCAGACAATGCTCACAACCTTTACTTACCATGTAATGGCTGTGTAATGCTAGCATCAGTGTCAGCCTTACAACTGCTGGATTTCCAAAGTAAGTGTTGCACCTGGAATAGAAAAATAAATGTCCAAGAACACACACGAATGGCATATCCTTGCCTACTATTACTTGGTAATGTAAGTAAGTATAAGGTGGGTGATTTTTACAGCAATTACATCAAGATATGACAGCAGTGACTTATGTGAATTCATGTGTCCTCTATCAACTAATAGACCTTATGTCTAAAATGTACATATTTTCACCAAATTTCCACAGTTTGGCCTCATATGTTTGTAATGGCATATCATTAAAGAGTGCAGTTAGAAAATAATCACATACATTTAATTTCAGACTTCATATCCCTCAGAACAATCATGAAAATAGTAATGCAAAACCTGTTATTCCATTAACTGTCTAAGTTTGTAAGACCACAATGTTTAAAGCACTCCCTATTGTTGGGTCTTTGTGACACTGTTATTTATGGCTTGGTCCGGCTTTGTTGGTGTAAGAATTTGGGAGGGATGTACATATTACAAAAACCTCTAAGAAAGCATTACATTTAGCAAAACAGCATCACAAAAACAAATATACTAAGCATTAATTCAGCTATGCACCCTGAGCATCAGACAAAAGACTTATGTGTCCCTGAATCCAAAAGAAAGAAAACAAGGATATGGAACAGTTATCACCATTTGTACAGGGTGTTCTGTGTGTGTGTGTGTGGGGGGGTGGGGGGTGGCAGGAGGCATGGACTGACACAAATGGCAGTAACAGCATGACAGTAAGAAAGAGAAACAGGCAGACATTTGGGTAAAGTATCAAATGGCTAGTGAGACATAATGAGCTTTAAGCCTCATGACTCATGTAACTGTTATGTGTGTGTGTCTTTCTGGGCACTCCAGGTGAAATTGGTGTGTGAGTGTCTGCAAGAACAAAGCCAAGCTCTGTGCTAGCTCTATGTCCTGGTATGTTGGACAGGTGTGAACCATGGATGGTAGAGGTGACAGTTCATAATCATCATCTCCGACCCTGAGAACTGGCTCTGCTAAAAGTTGGACTAGCACATTCATGCCCACGGTCAGATGCACTGCTGATACATGAACTTGATTGATGTCTGCTGGATGAGCTCTCCTCATGAGTATGTCAAGGACCATGACCTCATGGCCTACCACTCATGGATGTGAACACTTCAACCACTGACAGAGCAGTGGAAGTAGTGCCACTATGGCAGCGTGATCGGGTACGGCCATGTTGACTAACATTAGATGATGTAACTGGCCTAATCCATGTGGATGCCATCACCCTCCCAGCCAACATTCCATCACAGACACCTCCATTTTCAATGTGTCATTCATCCAATCCATTGAATCAGCAACATGGTGGAGGCAGTCACACATGCCAGCCTGTGGCACATCTACAACCTTAAGCATTTCCTCGGAGGTCCTATTGGAATATGCCTGCACATCCATGACAGCCCTAAACATATGCCGAGTGGAACAGAAAGACACACCAAGATCAGGTGGAGGATGGACAGCAGGCTTCCGATGAGCACCCCTAATAACCCTCCTGTATAGCACCTTGGCCACACTTTGGCTATAGCCAAGGTCAACAGGCACTGTAGCCACATTAACCACACTACCCTGATCAAGTGTGTCACCTTCCACCTGTCCAGTATCTGAGGGCTCACTGGAATAGGTTTGCATAGGCCTGCTGGCTGTGTCCAACAAAATTACAGGGGATGGCAGAATGTCAACCTCAGTGTCAGATTCAGCCTCTGCACCCCAGACTGTACCTGTGTTTGACCAACATCATCATTATCATCATAGTCTGCTGATACTTTGACATCAGGTGGTAAGAGTCCTGCACAATTCACTGTCAGGATCACCTATGATAATAAGCAACAAAACACAGGAAAAAATTAATAGCTGCACTACTACAGTTTAATATATACTAACAAAGAAACACTGGTGCCACTATAACAAATGGTACAGCAATGCACACACAGTTCTGACACCCACCAGAAATGCATATTTCTGTCAAATGCCCATCAGTACGGAAATAAAAATGTTTGGCTTACCATGTGCAGATGACTACACACTTACTAGGGAAGATGGTCCTGGAAAAGGTAAGGACACCATCATCACAATAAAATTACCCAAGGAGAAAAATTGTGGGCCTCTATATGTCCAGTAACAATACATTGAACTGAAACTTGGATGACATCCACCCCAAGCCCATGTGTAATGAAACAGAATGTATTGTTAACTGTATCAATCTTTAAAGAGTTATCCCCCCCAAAAAAATACTAAACCATCTAACTATTTATTTTCAATATGTTACTGTACAAGAAATATTTAAACATTTACATTTTTTATTTTATTTATTTGAGTCTATGTAAGCCTACCTGGAAGCTCCTCCTGGGACATACCTGTCCTCCCAGAAAAAGCAGCACCAACATAAATCACATGGTGCTGTGCACTTTCCACTAAGCTCTCCAGATTCCTGACAGTGGACAGGAACACTTCAATTGGTGTAGTGGTGGCTCTGTTGCAGCCCCTCCAGTAGCCAGCTGTCCACAGGCCACTGCAGCTGCTCCCCTCCAGGCTGATAAGATCATGTCAGTGGCCTTGTGATGTAGCTGATCATATGTTCTGTTGTGTCCACAAGAGAAATGGTATTGTTCACTATCTGGTTCCAAATGTGCTTTCTTCCAGACATATCCCCACTTCCTCTCTCAAGCAGAAAGGCACCATGTTGCCAAAAGGCTTGGATGATCATGTTGTTCTCAGAGTCACTGAAGAGGGGTCTGCAGGGATTGGGATGTTTGGGTGCCAAAGTCCTAGGTGACATAAAACACAAAAGATAGATGATATATGTGAAGATAGGTGAAGGCTGCTAGCCTAGCCAGATATAACTTTGTAGATAATTCTGTCATTTGTAAATATTAATATAAGCCACAGGCTTGTCTTCAATGGGAAAAATGGTGTTAAATGTGGAACTGCAAAAATGTGACAACAGTGCACTCTGCTGCAACAAAGCTAATAAGTCAATTCTTTGATGTCAAAACGTAGAGCCAATATGTCTGGATGAAGGAATTCTGGCTATTGTCTTGAGAGCAGAGTTAATTGCTAGAATTTGCATGTATAAATTCTTTTATTGTTCTGGGTTCCAGACCAGCTGCAAGATCCAGGGCTATTAACCACTGAGAATCTGTTAGCCTGGGAACCAGAAAGAAATTATGTAATCTGAAATGAATCAGTGGTACTGTGTTATCAATTTAAGGACAGAAAGAATGAAAGTATGAGAGCATTTGTCTTGAGAACATCCAACTCACCAGTTCTCTGCCTGTGTCTGCATGTAAGTAGGATTTTAGAACTGTTTTTTTCTCTTAGAAATAGCTAGGAATTACGAAGATTAGACTAACCCCCGGATTCACTAATCCTCCGTGTAAGACTTAATAAGTCTTACTCGGAGGCTGCAGTTGAACGGTTTGACGTCAGCATGCCATGAATATTCATGAGGGCATGTTGACTCAACTGTAACTCTTACATGGACTGAGTAGGAAAGCAGGGGGCATGTCCGTCTGCCGAGCAGTCTAAATGTGCATGCCCCTGCAACGTTTTAAAAAGCATAATGTTAACACACAAGAGCGAGTTCGCTCAAATGTACTTGCACCCAACACCACACTCCCTGACACTGTAAACCCCCATCACACTTATATAAAGTAAATAATTATATCTTTTTTTTTAAATCCACGATATAGCTGCCCATATTTGCGCATGTGTGCGCGGGTGTGCCCACTGCTTAGCTAGAGTTAGCAATTCTGACATGGAAGAGCATAAGAAAGAATGTTTATGCAAATCACACCAAATTGCAATAGAGTAATGGTAGAGCGTATGCACAAAGAGAAGACATTCATGGTTCGAGTCCCACCACTCCCCTTCTTATTTATGTTTTAAATCCGTATTTGAAATAATACCAGACATATATGATTAAAATTTTATTCAAAGCAGTGACATGGCCAATGTATCAGTGAACAAACTAAATATTTATAAAGGACCCAGATATATAATAGCCTGCTGTTAAGCAATGCTTTACACAGCTAAACACAGGTGCCCATAGTTTAATAGCGCTTTACCCAGCTAAACAGAGGTGCCCATAGTCTAATAGCGCTTTACCCAGCTAAACAGACTTTCCCATAGTTTAATAGCACTTTACCCAGCTAAACAGAGTTGCCCATAGTTTAATAGCGCTTTACCCAGCGCAACAGAGTTGCCCAAAGTTTAAAAGCGCTTTACCCAGCGCAATGTGTTTGCGTGGACGTGCACGCCACGCCAACCAGGGCACCGTAGGGCACCGTGGAGCAACGTAGAGCTAAGTTGCTTAAATGCAGCCACACCCCCTTGCCTGTCTAGACAGTATTAAAATAAAAGAATGACAAGGTTCGAACCCAGGACCCTGTGCATCATAATCAAAGTACAGAACCACTAAGCCATGACAACATAGGGGAAGCAGCCACTATTAACATTCATAAACTTATGAATGGTAGTTTAACCATTACTAAGCAGGTCTGCAGTCAGAAGAGAATTTTACAAAATGGCCAATCACAAAAAAGTGCGGGTAATGTGGCATATTTAAGCCCCATAGGCCGGAATACTCGCCATAACTGATTGTAGCTCACATTTGCAGTCAGAATGGCAGGTGCAGAAGAGGGTTCACACTTCGGAGTGCAACGTTGGGGCATCGAGGAGTCCAAATACATGGTTTGGCTCCTTGTCCACCATCACGAGTCAAGACTCCTGCAGGGCCAGTTCCAAGGGATGGAGTACAAGGCAGAGGCTTGGAACCGGTTAGCTCATGACCTCACCAGTCCCACAGGCATTCCTCAGACTAGTGAGCAGGTCCATCACCACCATGCAGACCTGAAGAGACGAAAGCAGGACCGCCTGAACCAGTGGATACAGGAGACCCGTGGGATGCAGAATGCTCCACAACTGAGTATGTAGCCATGGAATGCAGTATGTAAGAATTGATAATGGAGTATGTATAACGGATAGGTATGTCTCAATATCCCTTCATTTACTTTACAGCTGCAGGTGACTGTGCTACAAATCAACAAACCTATGCTGATAGGCTGCTAAGGCTGCGCCACCAGGCAGGTTAGTGATTATTCTGCATGTATTGTTATATAAAATATGGGAGAGACATGAAAGAAAGTGTTGTAGTCCAATAAAACAGCCATAGAATTGCCTGAATAAGTCCTCTGCATGTACCGTCAGATAAAAACGTCAGAGAGGCAGAAAAAGAGTGTAGTAACCCATTAAGAAAGGTAACATATGTCTGGAGTAATATGTCTGCAGGCACTGTCATATAACATAAGTGAGTGAGCCTGAAAAAAGATTGTTCTAACCTATTAATAAAGGTATAATATGTCTTGAACATGTCTGCCATAAACACCGTTAAAACAAATAAAGAAGTGAGCCTGTGGAAAAGTGTGCAATGTCATTAATAAAGGTCTAAAACCCAGAGTGTGTCTGTGTCACAGAGTCTGAAATGTTGTACCCTTGCATTATACAAACAGTACTGTTTGAAAATGTGCTGGCAACCCAGAGTTATGCAGTCCCATATAAAGTGGGTGATGGAAGTGCTAGTAGCTGTGAAACATATATACAGTCCACAATAGTCAGTTACTGGCTGGCATGAATAAGTAAACCTGGCACACATGTAGCATGTAATTATTCACCAGAAATGTGAGTGTGTGTCAAGAAATGCAGGGTTCTGTACAAATCAAAGTGAAAATATTATGTGAAAACATCCCAGATATGTAGATAAAGAAATATAAATGCAACCAAGAAATATGTAGCAGTAACATCTGCATCCTGGACAGTTAGTATGTCAGATATAGGTCAGGCACATAGTGAACTAGCCAAACCCATGACACAACCTAATGTATGGTGGCAAGTGTAATAATACAGGTAGGGGATATATACTTGCAGTCACTGGGAATGTAGTGTAGACTAAAAGGTCATTATAAGATGTTAACCAAGGTTTTTTCTACACCCTACCGTATGTGCATAAACCATGCAATTCCACACCTCAATGGGTATGTATAACCTTAAATATTTGTTGGGACATATGTCCTATTGTTTTATAAATATTTGCATTGATGTTGATGCATGTGCCCTGTTCAAACACCAGGTTCATGGTGGCCTGTTGCTACCAAACATCCCTGCATGCTGTTGGAATATCCACTGTCATTCAATATATGCATGTGTTATGCTTTCTGTTCAACTGTTGGAACCTTGGTGTGTTGGGTTAATGGGAATATTACTGTATGCTGTTACAACTAATCTGGAATGCTGTTGTTTATGTTGTAATTAAACACACCTAATCACAGAACGTAAAGGAAGGCCGGTCCCAGCGGGCCCACTTGTCCCTCCTCAGTTGGCGAGTGCACCTGGCACCAGCAGCTCTGGTGCCCAGCCCGGGCTCCCCTTCTCCGTTGGTCCTGTGCCACCTTCGGGTGGAAGCACTGCAGGGGATGGGGCTCGTCCCCCCATGCAAGCGTGGGTGGAGGAGGGCCACCTGTCACCCTTGCTAAGGTCCGGGCTGTGGTGTGTAGGGAGATCCAGCATTCAGTCGCTGATCCCCTACGCCAGCTTGAGGCGAGAGTGGCGCATCTCTCAGGTGAGCCTGCCCATCCTACACAGCCCTCAGCACAGCCACCCTTGGGGCTGTGAAGGTGCAGTGGTGACTGCCCATGGGTAGGGATCTCAGTTCCAATGTTACCATCTGTGGGCTCATGGGCTTGCGATTTCGAAACATCCTTCCCCGTCAATTGTGTTCACCCACCCCATGTGTCAAACTCTGCCCCTGTATGCGTCTTGTTTGTCTTGTCTGTTTACCTCCCCAACCTACCTCCCCAAATATACCTACTTCCTCTACCTCACATTCCATTCTAACCTGAAAAAAAAATAAAAAAAGGGCAATCTGTTCTCACAAAAATATTACGCCCCATACATAACTGCCCAATTCACACACATGTCTGCTGGACATGTAAACTGATAATTCTAATTGGCAGTACAACATATTTTGTTGTCCTCACCCCTCTCTCAGGGGTGTAAGGTTTTAAATTTCACACCAAATTTCAAACATATGCACAGCTGTTGCTGGTACAGAAATGGGCAGCTATGGACCTTCCCTACACCCATCCTGCACATCCCGAGCTAGTTTCCCTACTGTCTTTCCCTCTTTGTGCCCCGTTTTTCACCACTTTCCTATCTCCCCATTTTCTTTTCTTTAAAAGAAATTAGCGCAGGGGTTAGTGGGAGTAAGCACTTTTAAGCAGTAGTTAGCGGAGGTGCACGAGTGTGAGCTTGTGTGTGCTTAGTTAAGCATCGCGCAAACCCACGCAAACTCACTTACAACTGCTTAAAAGTGCCTTAGTCACCCTGTATGACAAGGCCCTTGTACTGCTCAGCAGCAAAATAAAATACCCTTGTCAGTCTCGAACCCGGGACCTTGGACTCACTAGTGTGCATGAAATACCACTACACCACAGCAGATATACAATAACTTAGATATACCATGCATTACCATGAGTGAATTTAAAGGGAAAATAGGAATGGCATAACACAAATCTTGTTCTGTGGGCCTTAACCAGCAGGTGTCGTGGAATTGCATGACATGACTGTGAAAAGAGAACCAGCCATGCTAGTAGGGAATAATGTTACAGTAGCACCTTACAAACCCCACACAGTATCAGAGCAGGATAAACACTGGCATATTTACACAGGTCACAGGCCAGACCTCCCAACAGTGACTGATCTACGGTGATGACCCTGATTTGTAAACAAATGTTAGCTGTGCCCCTCTGACTCCCTGTGAAATGTACTAACAGTAGGCAGAAATGTGGGGAATCTCACTTAATGACAAATGTCAATAAGTGAGAGTAGACACTGCTTGCACGTCAGTAAAGGTGTAGTAATACATATGCTCTGAATCCCCCAAAGTCTGAACTGCAATATGTCTGAAATATATCACAGGTGTATCCCAGTTATATGTACCTTTCTCTGGGGCTGTTCAAATATATACGTGAGAGTATCTGAGGCCTGGAAGAGTCAGAAACACACAAGCATATCAGCTTGTCTGCTGTTACACACTCTGCAAATAGCTGTAGAATGAATCCCACAAGCATGCCCTTATGTAGAAGTACAACACAGAAATATCAAAGGATGTAGCCATGTACGGTTAGCAACCACCTGTGACAATGCCATTGTTCAGGTGCTGAAAAGACTGCTGTGGTGCACAGTCAAAAAATACTAGGCTGACCTCTGTCTACCATCTGGATATGTCCACAGGTGGGAGCTACTCAGATAGACTACTAGCCTTTATAGACTTACAGGTACACAGCAACTCTGAATGTTCAGTAAGATAAACATCACACGATAATAAATAATGCACTCTGCACTTCTGCACCCCTACCCAAAGGTACTATATACCTGTGTAGTCAGGCACAACCAAGGGTGTAGGTAGGCATACACAGTAGTGAAATATGTCCAGTTGTCCTGAGCAGACTGTGCTAATGTCAACACAAACAAACCACAAACTGTTCAGAAGTGAGCAACGTACTAATGACAGTGTAGCAGTTCACAAACAGTGCATGTGCCTGATATTCATAATTGGTAGTACAACACACTTAGTTGTCCTCACCCCCCTCTCTCAGGGGTGGAAGTTTTCAAATATCCCTCCTAATGTATTGCATATACACAGCTGTTGCTGGTAAAGAAATGGGCAGCTATGGACCCTCTCCACACCCATCCTGTACATCCTGAGCTGGTTTCCCTACTGTCTTCACCTCTTTGTGCACCCTTTATCACCACATTCCTATCTCCCCATTTACTTTTCTGTCAAAGAAATGAGCGCAGGGGTTAGCGGGAGTGAGCACTTGTAAACAGTAATAAGCAGATTTGCACCAGTGTGCGCATGTGTGCGCTTAGCTTAGCATTGCTAAGATATGATAAGCTAAGCCAAGCTTGGCTTAGTATTGCTAAAATAAAATAAGCTAAGCTTAGCTTAGCATCGCTAAGCATCATGCAAATCCACGCAAACCCACTTACAACTGCTTAAAAGTGCCTTAGTCACTCTGTATGGCAAGGCCCTTGTACTGCTCAGCAGCAAAATAAAAACCTTGTCAGTCTCGAACCCGGGACCTTGGACTCACCAGTCTGCATGAAGTACCACTACACCACTGCAGATATACAATAACTTGGTGCTGAAAGAAATATAACATGCATTACAATGAGTGAATGTAAAGGGAAAATAGGAAAGCCATAGGAATACATTGCAATAACTACTGTTGTATGCCAGTTAATTCTCTAATTCGAAAAGAAAGCACATACTCCCAGGTATCCAGTGTTAGCATTAGGTGGTGTGAGTAAATTTACACAGTGAGAAGAGTGTACTGGAAGAAGCAACAGTCAGGTTTCAGTACAACATGCATTTCACTGGCTACAACCCAGCTTCAGATATGAGACATATACCAACCTTCTGACTGAGACAACAGTGTCCACAGCAAACAACCATGGTCCCCACCTTGTAAAACTGAAAGGGCTATGCCTACCTAACCTATCATTTTATAGCAGTGTCCTGAAATCACAGTGAAAACTGCAATTACCACACAGCAGGCTGCATGCAATTACTAAATGGTGTGCACCAATTGGTGCAGAGGCCATCACATGCACATGTGCAGATACCTAGAAAAGCAGCCTGTATCTGCTGTCCACACATGCAATAATATCATTGCAACAACTGGGAGAGAGAGAGAGAGAGAGAGAACACGAGCGAGAGAGACAGACAAAGACAGACAGACACAAACAGGCAGAAGGAGACAGATGCTGAAAACAAACAGCAACACACAGAGAAAACAAAACCAAAATAAAAAAAATAAATAAATAAATAAATAAAAAACAACACCTACAGCAGACGGAGGTGAGGAATACAAAGGTAAGGTATGTAACAGATATGTATTTGGTGACATCCGAAAGATGTGTCTGAAGGGTACTCTACATACTGTGAATCATCCATATGTGGCAGCAGTCTGTATCTATATCTACATGCACATATGCATAGGGCAAGGGACATACTGCAAGTGTTAGTGAAGGCTGGACATAAGTATGTTGTTGAAGGCTGCTATGTGCACATATGTATGTAGGTTGTAGTGTGTGGCATTGCAGAAAGCAAGCAGTGCAGGTATATGTCATGTGGTGTTAAACGCTGTGGGACTGAGCTACAGGCAGTGAGGTCTGCAACAGCTATACGGCCTGAGGACAGCAGAATGCATTCTGCACAACATTGTGCAAAAGTATTACATAACCGTATGTCTCACAACTGTTGCATAATTGACATCCCCACCATGAAAGGTGGGCTGTATATGTGCCTATATGTGCAGCTATATGTACAGCAATGGATGTTTACATGTATGTGTATATATACATGTATATATACATATATATGTGTGTATAGATATATAGATATATATATGGATATATTTAGATATATATGAATATATATGGATATATGTAGATATATATATATATATATATATATATATATATATATATATATATATATATATATAGATATGTATGGATATGTATAGATATGGATAGATATGTATATATGTATGTATGTGTATATATATATATATATATATATATATATATATATATATATATATATATGAGAGAGAGTGCGGGAGACACTGGGTCATATGTACTGCAACAGGTGCCTGTTGTCCAAGGCATGGACTGAACACCAGTGTTGATACCGCAGTGCCATACCCCATTCCAAAACACCTTATGCAGTAACTGCCACATAGGTGGTAGCCTGCCTAACACTGATGGTGTCAGAAGTGTACACGGGACACAGGTCGACAGTAGGCTCCCTTTTGATAATCACAGTGACAACAGTAGTAATGTAATCTGTCTACGTGGTAAGTGTCATCACAAAAGGTGTGTCATCTAGGGAAATATAGGTCGGTGTTCCCCTCTACTCATCACAATGCCCCATGTGGTATGTACCTCACATGACAACTACAGCAAGTGGAAAGGCCACATACATACCTAACAAAGAGTAATACTGCCCTCAAACACATGCCCTATGCAGACTGACTCACAAACCACAGCTAGAGTGCGTTGCATACCGCCCACCCAGAGGTTACCACTGCCGGACATACAGAGGTATGTCACACCCATAGCAGTCGGCCAACCACCATGACAACACCTCACAATCCCTCCGGGCTACATGACCTAGGGCCCTAATCCTTGTCACTTCACTAAACAGCACATGCTGGAGGTACAGGTTCCTATCCACAAATATGCCATACTCTGGACTAAACCACCCAGCAGGAACAAACAAGGCTCCTCATTAGCAGATGTCATACATACCCCTGATGATTGTTTTGGAGATAGGTAATATGCCCTGGGAGTCACCTCTGTGTATCCGGTTGACAGGAGCAAGTGAAATCACATTACATGTGTGTCAAATGCCAGGGTAGCATATGGCTAGGCTGCTCTAGGCTCTAGGGCCAATAGCATATTACCTACCTATGACACAATGCACACACACATGTACTCAGTGCAATACCTGCTATGTGAGGTGGAATGAGTGTGACAGTGACTGTGTGCAAGGTTTGTAAAGGTGTGATAGCTTAGTGTGAGGTTGTGTCTGTCATGGTAGTTTGTGTCCTAGGTGTGAGGCCGGAGAAAGATGTGTTAGTTATTGGGATGCAGACATAGTAGGATGGCATATGTTGCATCGTAGTTCCTTGTGTATGACTGTGGTGTCCCAATGTAGGCTGAAGCAATACATGTATGCTCAGTAAGTGGTACTGCTGGTGATTCCAGCTCACATATGAACTGTTGCACTCCCTGAAGCTGTAGGCCTAAACAGCACAGTATGGTGTATGTTCACAGTCCCTGGTAACACTGTCTTGTGTGTTTCCTGTAGTTTGCACAGATTACATACCACAGGCATAGGTATCTGTAAATAGGGGCACACAGTACTATAAGGTACAGAGGTAATGCTCATCTGTGTCGGCATACATCTGTGTGTTGTATGTATGTCTGATGTGTGTTTAATGATGCCTGTACCATGCCCGCAATGACATGTGTGTTACAGGGTATGTGTGTGTGTACCTAGCAACATGCATACTCTGTTACAGCAGTATGCCAGCTATATTAACAACCGTACACATATGGTAGGTAGGGGTATGGCATCAAAGACTAGGGTGGTTTACCGGTAATACTGTAAATGTACATGACATTCATTGCATTGGATGACATATTTCGTCATGCATTAGCTTGATATATACCCCCAGGGCGAGGTTGTGCATTGTATCCCAAACAGTGTGCCGACTACTGGTGTATACTGGTGTTTTATATGGAGTGTTGCAGGCACTGTCAGCCAGTTGTGGGCTGAGCACTGATATGTGGTATTGAATGTGTGTATCCTCTGATAGACAGATAGATGCTATATATGGCAGTTAAGTGATATCTGTACTTCATAATGTTAAGTGTGCCACATGACATGCTCACACATATCATTGTACACTGGCCATGTCGAGCATTGGGATTACTTCACGTCAACATGCACGGCACATACCGTGTGTGTACATAGCATGCATGTGCTACACCCGTGCCCACTATTATCTGCTATGGACACAGACACTGCACGCAGACATGGATATCTATGTGTCACACAGATAACACATGCAGCCATGGCATGTATACTTGTGAGTGATGGTGCATAGGGCATTGCAGAACTGATAATACCTGTACAGCAATGTTGTGTCCATGTACACATTGTGTTCCAGGGTGTAGCCAATCACTGAACAACTACACAGTTGCATCAAAGCCACGTATACTGCCATTTAATAGGGGCATCTACACTTGCACTGCATGGTCTTGTGCAACACATATTCTGCATGCTGACACGTGTGTGGTGACTGTCTACCTTGTGATACTGACACCCACCTTCACCCACTATAGAGTATGTGTTGGATTGATGATATGTGTGTGTATGTGCTGTAGTGAGGTGTGTATTAGTGTTCATGTGTGCATGTGTGCATGTGTCCATGTGTGCATGTGTGCATGTGTGCATGTGTTCATGTTTTCATGTGTTCATGTGTTCATGTGTGCATGTGTGCATGTGTGCATGTGCAGACCGTAAAGTGTGTTTCCTGTCTTCCTCTCACAGGTGCTGAGTTAGGGGTTGGCGAAAGCAGCAGGCAACCTGAAGCCACTGTCACGAATAGTGGTGATGATGACACATGTATTTTGGCACAGGAAGATTTGACAGGGTCTGTCGTTGGTCTACCAATCGACAGTACACAGCATTCAACCCCATCTATGCGCACACTCATACTGTCAATACATCCCTCACCACCAATGGCCATAGGCGAGGGACAGCATACAGTTGGCATTGACCAGGATAGTGTGGTACCTATGGCACTTGCATCCCCTCACAACAGCCATAGCCGTAGACCTGGAACGGTACCACATAGGCGGAGGTCCAGGGGTTCTTGTGGGAGTACCACTGGTCATATTGCCCCTGGCAGGTGTGCCCTCACAGGTCTTATGATGACCAGTATGTTCTGGGCTGTAATGCAGGCTCAGGCACGTATGGAATGGTACACCAGGCAGGGACTTAGGGCGCAGAGGGCACATTACACCGCTATCAATGACAGCATCTGGGACCTTGCCGGTGCCATCCGGACTTACACCAAGTTCATTGATAGTCACTGGGGGAGACATTAGATGCTCTCCACAACATTTCTTCCATGAGCCAGGACTGTGCGGGACGATTGCGACGTCGACGCATGCCAGCAACAGCTGGCAGTGGTTGCAGATGGCCCACAGTTCACAGCCGCTCCCATAGTGGCAGTACCAGCCCCAACAATGCTGGGGCTGGCCTGTCCATTGACTGTCCCAGTAGACCATGTGCACGTGACTCTGGTCAGTCCCAGCAGGGACATGGGTCCAGTCGTCATACCTCTGATGACAGTACCCAGTCAGGGTTGGTACCCGATACTGTCCGTAGCACCCCTGCTAGGCACAGGTACTGTGTCCATGGCCAGAGACAGTGATATGTACAGCCTAGCAGGTACAGTCTGTGGCTGTCCCACAAACTACCGTATATGGCAGCCACATGGTGGAGTTGTGTGCATGCAGACACACACATTAACCAAACAACTAGGGCTCACACATACACACACACCTTACATCAACATTGGCCCATGCTGTACTGTTGTCCCTCACACACACACACACACACACACACACACACACACACACACACACACACACACACACACACACACACACACAGACATGTCAATTGGATGGGTCAATGTCAGGCTCTGGCAAAGAACAAAACGCCTTGTGCATATGATGATACCTGTGTCACCTCTTATAATCTGCATCATTGACGGAGGGACAGGATAACATGGTGCTGATGCACAGGGTGACACTATAGCAGTGTAGCAATAATAGCAAGTTGTCAACAAGGAAGTGTAACGACATCCTTGTAGGTATATCTGAGCAGACATTATGCATCAAAGCTCTGATTGTCAATGTAGCATTGTTTACACCACTGTTAGGTCTGAGCATGTATTGTCCACCCATGTGCCACTTGGCTGAAGTGTAATGTGTTGCCAGCATGTGTTAGTGAGTGGACAGTATGTGTGTGATGTGTGCAGTACAGATTAGCAAGTGTACATCTGTGAACATGGTGGGTGCGCACTGTCTGGATGTACGTGCATAGTGGACACATGGGATGTGTGGCATACCCTGTCATACACATTGTTAACATCTCATAGTATCTTTCAATGGCCAGTATGTATTCTACTACAGTTATGTACTAACATGAGTAGACGTGTGTATGACATGGGTTGACACTATGCTGTGGGTGATACCGTTAATATCTGTCAATGATTTGCAGTCTGGTAGTGTACACAACCTCAACAGCATGACTATAAGCAATCATTGAATGATGTCCTGACAAATGGCACACAGTAGTAGGGAGCCCAGTAACAATTGGATCCTTCCGGTGCTACACTATAACACTAACCAGTGGTAATGACCACCACCCATTCCTGTGACCACACCTGTTTGGCATATAGCCCCCTTAGGTACATGCAGACACATGAGGGATGTGTCCATCCAAATCTGGAAATGCATGGATTGGCCTACAATGCATTCCCTGGATGGGACGCATATCCTACACAAGGGTATCATACAGACAGATACCTTTTGTCTGATACATGCTGTATAGCAGTAAGCCGACTATGGCATAGTCATCCTCATGTACTAGACATACTATCCCGTCAGTACCACACAGGTGGTAGCCCTCAACATGTATGTTGGGTACCAATGTGTACATACAGCCTCATGTTATGTCATGTGTCCCTTGGTATCCACATATCCATAGGTATTGTGGAGTCCTAAGGTGTATCACATAAGACATTACAGGCCTGAATGCATATCCACAAGGCAGTCGTACACCTATAAAGACTGTCCATTCTTGGCAGTCTTTGTTGTGTATGACCATGTCTGACATATACCCCAGGCATATACCCTCACTCACACTACTCTTAAGTAACTGTCATGGGTGTGTGTGCCACAGATGACCTTGGCCACAGAACATGACAGTGGACGGCCTTGTCACATACATACATATGTGACCTACGATCTGAGAAGCAGCGGCACAACCTGTCAATGGAAACAAATGTATTCATGTAGTATGCAGGCTTCACACCTATGTACTGATTGAGGGGACATGTACACATATATATTTGCCACGCAGATACCTGATGTGTGCAATGCACTTACTGTTGTAATCATACCATAGTAAAAGCAAAACCCACACCGCATTGACCAACAGTGACACACACACAGTCAGCATTTGCAGGATTCAAGCCCCTACCTAGCTATGTTATGATACTAGAGAGCGATGCATTAACACGGCACACTATCTGCTTTACTCGGTGGTTTCCCTTCTCCGGCTGTATTTGTAGGATGGTGACATCATCAGTCTTTCCAAAGAGGAATGTACATCTTTTAGTGTGTTTTCACAGTCTCCAAAAAGGGCACTCCTTTCAAAGACAATTGTAGACATACACACACCCCCCACACACACTCACTGTTTGCAGGATTCAAACCCCTACCTAACTATGTTATGTTACTAGAGAGAGCTGCATTAACATGGCACGCTATTTGCTTTACTGGCTGGTTTCCCTTCTCCGGCTGTATTTGTACGATGGTGACATCATCAGTCTTTCCAAAGAGGAATATACCTCTTTTAGTATGTTTTCACAGTCTCCAAAAAGGGCACTCCTTTCAAAGACAAGTGCACACATACACACACACCTCCCACACACACACACTCACTGTTTGCAGGATTCAAACCCCTACCTAACTATGTTATGATATTAAAGAGAGACGCATTAACACGGCACGCTATTTGCTTTATTGGCTGGTTTCCCTTCTCCTGCTGTATTTGTAGGATGGTGACATCATCAGACTGGACATGGTGATGTGTGTACACTTTGTTTTATGCCATTCCAGGAATGGTCCATGTGGGTCAGCAGGTGTCAACAGCTTGAACAAGACCTCAGAATCCTTAACTTGTGTGATCTATCTGTGGACACATTAACATTCCGTCATATGTCAACACATATTTATGCACAGCTTGTTGGTTTTGTGGATACTACATGTGTCTGGGATGTTGATAAAGGGGTATTCAAAGTCTATGTGACACATGTGTAGATGTGTTCATTGATGTATGTCCTGGGTGGCTGCCTTGCAAACAGTCTAGCATGTTTGGGAACCATGATCCGCACATGAACATACCACAGTTGGTAGGGTTGTGTGTATGTCAGCTTCCAATAGCTCTGTTTATGACTGCAACCATGATGGACTCCATGACCTTGCAGATCAGACTTCATAGGCGTACTGGACTTGACTTCCCATGGTGTGTTGTGCACCAACACTTGTGGGGAGTGCCATATGTAGCTGTGACACATTCAACAGTTCCACATCCTGTGTAGGGGGTGAGGCTCAGCTGACTGTTCAGGTGCATGACCTGTTTGTTCTGTAGTTTGTGCATGACACATATTGGGAATCAATGTATTACACTTGCTGCCATGCTTTTGGCAGTGGGGGTAGCTGCTCATCCATTCTACATTTGATATTTCCTGGTATGATGATATGGTCTATTGTCAGTGGGAGATGGGTATGTACATATGGGCCTGTCTGTCATGATGTTGGCATTGCCACTCAGGTACAGTTGGCCCTGACTCAGGACATATATGGGTGTACATTGCTATTTATGACATAGCTGAAGGAGGTGTCATGATTCAGTTTGGACTCCTTCTCAGCTACTCTTTACAAAACACCAATGAACATGAGCACTAATCCCTGTTATACTCTTTTACATGCTTAACACCCTACTGATCCTTTGTGATTAGGCTACAGAGTATGTCATGATAATATCCTGGCATGTCCATGGGTCGGTTTCGTGTGTACTCTTCAGTCCAGCTGGTGGATATTGTGATATTGACACAATGTCACATCTGACTCATGTACACAGACAACCCTCTCCTCCTCCCGACAAACTCAGATATATGTGTGAGATGCACCTATATAGACATACAGGGTGCTGAACTCTCTCGACCCATGACTGGCACAGTGTATCAGGTGGTGAAGGTAACCACACACACCACATATCAGTCTCACATATCCTCTAGCAATAGCACTCAAACCACATTATTACACATAGACATACTTGGATGCTGTAAATGTACTCTACCTAAGCAGCAGAGACCTCCAAAGCAGACACACACACACCTGCTACCCCACTACAATACCCACATATCACATAGTTCACAATGTCAGTGTGCCACACAGTCACTGCCCTTCGGGCTAAACAACACACCTAATACACTTGTAATAGGCGACACTTATTGTCAGACACACTGACGTACCACTCACCAGCCCTAACAAGGGAATAGTCACAGTGGGCTGTCTGTTGGGTGCCAGGATCTGCCGTATAACACAGGCAGTCAGGTCACTCCAAAGCAAGTACAGGACTGGCACCATCATTGTCCATGCTGGTGTGTATAACCTCAGACGTTACTCCCTGGACCACATGACATGATACATGGAGGAACACTCTGATCATGTAGCCCAGACCAGTATGACCCTGACCTTGTCTAGCATCTTACACCCACCAATTATGATGTCACAGTATACGGACACACATATCACATTTAACAGTTGCCTAACAAATTTGTTTAATTCATAGGGGATACAGTGTCTGTCAGCCTATGGTGACATTCTCAACATGCCACGTAGCTTCACTATGCATAGCTTGCCTCTGTCACCCTTGGACTTTGGAATGCTGGCTAAGGCTCTTGCTACCACCATAGTGCCTTTTTAAGCAGGGTTCAGAAGACAAACCCACCTCCATAGACATTACAGGTTAAATGAAACTAAGGGTAATGCTGCTCAACAACAGTTGTGTTAACCTCATATTGCGGCCCCTCAGGACTCTCCTCAGTATGGAGGATAGCGATATCTGTGCACTGACAGATGCCTGGTTCAGGCTCGCTTATGCACACCAGCACAACCAGGTTATGTTTCATACCATGCTGTCTGACAACAAGACTTGGAACAGACAACACAACTAGGGGGAGTATCCATATACATCACAGATACTCACACCTCCGGGTTAGTAGCACTGCACAAAGCATCACAGACCATACATATACAACTACCATTGTGCAATACTGCCTTTCAGTTTGTTGCCTGCTACAGAACACACTCCCAAACTCAGGAACCACACTCGGCTTTCGTGGGAACTATGGAGAATATGAAGGTCTCCACAAACACCATTATACTGTGTGACTTCATATACACAAATATTGACTGGGGATACTACTCAAGCCCCGACACCCTCACCCAACAGTCACTACAATTTGTAGACTCATATGCTATGGCACAACCAGTCAGCACAGCCACAAGGGGGAATACATATTGGACCTGATCATCACCAACATGGGGACTCTATGTTCCACACCAGCGATATACCCCTCATGGGTAAGGTCAGAACATACATGTATCTCACTGGACATACATATACCCTCCATACACCCATCCTGGGTAATCTTGGTGAACTTCTCATGAGCCAACGTCTCACTTCACCGAAGCAAGGTGGTATCCTTCAGAGACCCTGACACAGTGGCAAATACGACTCACACTGCTGCATCCTTTACATATACATTCTATGGACACCTAGTGGACTGCATGGATTGTGCTATCCCAAATAATAACAGGACTCACTACTCCAATGGCAGGGGACCTGTCTGGTAGACCCCAGCCATTAATAAGCTGTACAATGTCAGGAGGAAGCTACTACATGATAGAGCACAATCCCAGACTAGGAAGGCATCTGTGATCTGTACTAGCAGACAGCTAGAATCACTCATGAACTCTTCTAAGGGCCGCTTCTACCAGACAATTGCAACAGATACATAGGACTATCACATGGCCTTCTTCAGTTATGTCAGGAACCTGGGTGGATACTCACTGATATGCTGTGAGTTACTGCATACTGACTAAACCTACCCTGAACCCACTGGCATTGCCAACATCCTGGCAAACAGGTTCAGTGCAGATGTCTCACACCCATCCCCCCTAAGGAGCAACTATCCATCCCAACAGAGTATAACCTCCCTGACATCACACAGTAACTGGTGAGTGCTGCCCTCCCCAAAGCGTACATAACAGTATCAATGTGACCAGACGGTGTCCCAGCCTGCATCTTACACGAGCATCATGACAGACGCAACCCTCACATTACATCACTGTTCAATATCGGAGTTACCACAGGATATGTACCCAAGGAATGGCATACAGCGACAGTGGTCCCACTCCACAGAGTTGGTGCCACAATGGACCACAGACAATATTGCCCTATAAGCCTAAGTAGCCTGTTCTGCAAAGCTATGGAGCGTATTGTCATGGGACTCATACACATAGACATCGGGAACCTACAGACACTGTGTCCTACACATTTCAGTGTTGTTGTGGGCAGATCTTGCCTCTTGAACCTGTTTGTATTCTTTAAATGGCTAACAGGCCCATCGACATAGGGATGGCTGTCCACACAGCCTACCTGAACCTTGCAAAACCCTTCAACACAATAACCCACTCGGCCATTATGCATAGGCTCACCAGTGTCGATATGGACACATATCTCACACAATGGATTGATACCTGGATCAGGGATAGCACCCACATGGTTAGAATTGCAGGTGCCATGTCTGACTATACACCAGTTACACATGGCATCCCACACGGCTCGGTCCTGGGACCTCTCTTGTTCAGTATATATTTGTCTGACGTACAGGCTACCACAGGGAGAATATGGCTGAACATGTTTGCATTTGGCTGCAAACTGGGTGCCATGATCAACTCTCCAGCTGCCACATGCATACTCAAACAGGGTCTCACAGAGATGGATGACTGGTGCCTGAGCCATGGCCTACAGCTAAATGCCATTAGTTGCATAGTCATCCCCTTTGGGAATAACAACATCCCCACACATTACCACATAGGTAGTACTCCATTACATATGGTAGGAGTTGTTAGGGGTTTGGGGACATGACTTGTTCGTACTGTCGCCTTTGACATTCACGTTGCCAAAGTGGTTGGACACACTTTCTATGTGGGCCACCTTATCCCATATGGTTTCACATCTAGATCGAGTGAGGTCATTGTGCCCCTATACTCATCACATCCATGCTTGGTTACAATGCTACATTTGGGGTGTTCCTTACCCGACACCTGCAGCAACTGTACTGGCTACGGAAGTTCCTCACCAGGCAGATCTAGGGACTCACACAGATGCCCTGCACAGTTCAGATGCAGTAACTCCAGCTCTACTCAGTTGCTTACCGCCTACTCAGATATGATGTGTGCCTGTTGTTTACAGATATACCCAACCCAGAATTACTGGACATGCTCCACCTCAGGATATCCGACTCCCTTGGAGCTACACACTCCAGAGATGTATACCTCAGCACAGATGTTAATAGGACATTGTGGAGGGACAGATTCTTATCCCAGAGGCTCCACTCACTCCAGAATGTAATCCCAGTTTCACATAGGCAGAGCCACCCACTGACCACCTACAGGAGACATCTTGATGACTGTATGGGTGATTGTATGTTTACCCCTGGGATATCTTCTGTGTCCCTGCTAGACAGAGGCACACTAGCCTAAACGTACATGGGCTATCTTGTGTGACCTACTATTCACACACACAGTGTAGTAATCTGACAGGGTTGCGAATGCCAATCACACTCTGGCTAGGCTTGTACATGCCCTAGGGCAGATAGCCTAGTATTGACCTCTGAACCTATGCTAAGATGCACAATGTTTATTGCTGATACTGTTTGCAGGTCTTTATCATCTTTGCTTTACCAGTTTCTATGAACAACTTCGGTATCTGCAAAACATATATGATTATGACAGGGTTCCACTATATTATAGATGTGTCTGGTGTCATATAACTGTGTGCACACAGCGGATTGCTGTACAGTGACAGGTTCCTGGGTTAACACATGCAACTGCCAGATATGCGTGGCCCACTGCTGTACTCAGACATGGCTTAAGTGTGTGAGCATGCCCAGTTCTGCCATTCCGTGTTTTGTTGCCTGACATTTGTCTCATTTATTCAAGTGTGTGAGCATGCCCAGTGTGACCTTTCAGTATGTTTCTATCTGAGGTCCACTACATTTTTTGATGTGTGCGAACATGACCGATATTAACATTTATACTGTGTGTGTTGGAAGTCAGGTTCTGTTCTCACTGCAGGACTCACCTTTGTGTTATAACTCGACAAGGATTATGCTGTGCCTGCAGGGTTTCCATGAAATACTTTGCATAGACTTATCAACATTCCTTCATACAGGCTGACCACTGCAATACTGTCATGGTTTAGTGGTTCAGTACTTTGGCTATAGTGCACAGTATCCTGGGTTCGAGGCCCATTACTGCTTTATATTTTCATACTGAGCAGACCAGACTGCTTAAGGGCCAGTTAAGCATATATGAGCATGTTGGCATTTGTTCAGCTATGCCCTACTTAGACCAGGCTTGTCCGCCATTGCTCAATATTCACCAACATTGCTGGACGTTGCCCAATATTACTGAACATTGACCACAGTTGTGCTAGTTGGTGTGTGCGATTTTGTTTGCATATACTACATGGTGGTAAATGCTGTTTAGCACTGCTTTATATTGCTCAACACATGACAATCATGCCTTAGGTGGTGCTGCAGGGCTGCCTATGTCAGATGTACATACTACACTCCCTGTACATGTCAGAAAGCAGGTAGTGTCAACTTAGGCATCCCTTTTACTATATGTGCGAGTTGGAGAGAGGCATAATTTCCAGAGTTCCTACTGAGCCAGTGTATGTGCTATGCGTTGCCTCTTTGCCAAGGCCAAAGCATACTGGGCATGCCTCATTCTGCCTACTGGGGCAGGCTCAGGTTGCTCCTCCTCCGAGTCACGGTCTGCCTGTGATGGCTTTGGCAATGGTGGGGGGCTGTTTGGCCCAGGCCTATGCTGGTCCTGCTGCAGCTGTTTTCGCAGGATCATATTATGTAGCATAGCACATACCATGACAATTTGGGTACATGTAGTTGATGAGTACTGCAAGGCTCCACCAGATGTGTCCAGGCACCGGAACCGTGACTTGAGCAGCCCAAACACATGCTCTATTACATTACGTGTTTGTGCGTGTACCTCATTATGGCGTTCCTGTTCAGGTGTGTGTGCATTTCTGATGGGTGTCATCAGCCATGGCTCCAGTGCATAGCCAGCATCCCCCACTAGGTGACCATGTGGGATGTCTCCAATGGCAAATGTCTGGTACAGCTGCGTCAGATGCCAGATATGGGAATCATGGTAGCTTCCAGGCAGCCTGCACACACATTCAGTATTATGCCCTGGGCATCACACATGACCTGGCAGTTGATGGAGGGGAAGCCCTTGCGGTTGAAGTAGACCCTACTCCGCTCGCCGGCTGGTGCTTTGATGCGTATGTGCATGCAGTCTATTGCACTCACTACCTTAAGGTATTCCGCTATTTGCTGGAAGAGACGCATATTGCTGGCCAATACCTCACGGGAATTTGGGAAATATACATGATCACCGACATGTGCTGACATGGCATCCAGGAACTGGTGTAGTACCCTGGATGCTGATGCCTGTGATATCCCCATCATATCACCAGTTGGTCTCTGGAAGGTACCTGTTGCTAATATTCTTTGGCCAACACATACCTTGGTTTCCACTGGGATGGGTTCCCCTCTATTGGTTCTGTGTGTGAGGCGTGGCCTGCACAGCTCAACAATTTGCTGCAGGAGGTCTCTGTCCACTCTATAGCGCTCCACTATCTCCAGCTCATGTAGCCCCTGGTAGGTTACCCTGGGCCTGTACACTCTTCTCCGTCTCCTCACTGTGGGTTGTCCAGCAGCATTTCCATTGTCACCACCCTCAGCATGTTCCATACGTTGCCTTATAACAGCAGTGGCAGCCCCTAACATTTCTTTGTCTCAGTAAAGCTTTTTTTCAGTTTTCACTTCTATTAGCTTACTGCAGTGTCTGTTGTGAGAAACATAATGGATTGTTGTTTGCATAATTTTACGTGCTAGGCTGGGCTGGGCTAGTGTACTGTCTGTGTAATTGCCTGATTCTGATTGTTTTCACCTGATAGCTCTGCTAGTACTCCCTGGTAGCTTCCTACTATTTGTTGAGCTTCCTTTTTCCTTTCTGTTTCCTCAGGGGGGAGCGCTGCGCACACAAGTGCAAACACACGCACAGCAGCTAACACGTGCGCGCACACATGCTTACATGGACTAAAACTTGCTTATTCGGGTTAAACAACGTGCACACCAGTGCAAATGTGCTTACAACTCTTTAAACAGCCTTATACATGCTTACTCCGGCTTAAACGTGCGCACTCACACTTACACACGTGCACTCTGTTTTACTCTGGTTTACACGCGCGCACACGCGCACATACCCACTCAGCAAGAAACTTTGGTGTTATCCACCGCATACACCTTCCATTTCTTGCCTTTCCCTAGCCTACCTGTTGACATACCTCTTTCCATGATGTGTGAATGACAGCTGACACATGCCACTCTGCTCCAATGAGCTTCACATCTTTCATACATACCCCCCTCGTGATGTCACCTATCTTCTACTCTGTTACTCACCATATCCTACTCCTACACTCCACTGACTATGCTCATTTGCTATGTAAACTTGCGATTCACTACGCTAACGCTCATTTACATAGGATTGCCTACTAATGCTTGGTTACATGTCTTAGACTGAGCTTCCCCCCTTAGCAACCTCTACTCGGTGGCCATGTTGTCTTCAGCCTGCCATTCCCTTGCATTGTACATTAACAATTTCAATAAAATCCACATTTGTGGGTTTTAAGTTTTAGTATTCTGGGTTTTAGAGTGCACCCAGTTTGCGCGGCACTGTGCTACTCTTAAACATCGGAGATCAGCGAAAAAATAAAATATTATTATTTTCATATTGCATCAGGAAACATTTCACATGGCCATATGTTTGGCCATTGGCATGCTTCCTGCACTGAATGCAACCTTTATTTGGAGCTGTCATGGCTCTGTTTTGCTATTTGCAGAATGGTACTCAGTTGTCAACTGAGTACATTTCTGCAAATAACACTGCTCTTACTCGGACAGGTTCGGGTTTCCTGAATTGCAGATCTATCTCATTTGCATGCCTTTCACCTGCAATTGAGGTAATTTGCATATCCCAGCCCTGCCCATGTAAGAGCCATTTTAGGAGCTCTCTTACACGCCCCTACAGGCTGTTACTGGATCGCTCGTCGGACATGATGGCTGCATGGAGTCTTACTCTACTCTAAGACTCCGTGCAAGCCTTCATGAATCCGACCCTAAGTATTTTTTTTCTGTTTATGATCTCTGAACTCTCGACTAGCACTGTGTAGTAAGAAGTATTGTCTTGTGTTTTTATTATTTATTATTAAATATTTTTAAACCTTTCAACTGTGGCTGTTTTGTGTAGAGATCATTTAAGCTCTAAGAGTACATTACATGTATATAGTGATACTGTACCAAGTCACTCCAAATAAGTCTTGACTGGTTGCACTTACCATTTGGATAATAATATTGCACATTAATAACTGGACACCCTTTTGAGGGCCTTTGAGTAGCTGATATATATTAGCTGTGTGGTGGCATTAATTTCTACCATATACTCTGGGTAAAAGGGCACAGCTGGACAACCTGTGCCAGCCTTCCCCAGGAGTGTCTGTGTGGTTGTATAAACTCTTATCTCAAAGTGTGTGTGTGTGTTAGCTATTTGGGCAGGGACATGAATCACTGGTTGGACAGAGAGGGTGCTAGAGATTTTAGCTTGCCCACTAGGCTGAGATCTGGAGCCTATAGCTGTGCCAGTGGGGAGTCTTATTGGGGACCTGGAGAGAAAGGGAGAAACCAGCCCCAAACTAACTGTGATCTCTTTGTGCTCTTAAGGGAAATTGTACTTTACTGTGTGTGTGTGTGTGTATTTATTATCCTTTCCCTATATGGACATCCCTCACTGGTGTTAGTAGTGAGGATTAAGGTTCCTTGATTGCTGGGCCAGTGCACGGGCATCACACTATACATAAATATCACATAAAAAAGTCCTGCTTAGATATAACACATATTAGTTTTTTCAATATTACCCACTAGAGAAACAAAACCTTCAGTTATTCAAATATAAAAAGGGTTATGTAGTTATAACATATCACAGTCACACGCAAACCAAGGGCTAACAATAGCAAAGCAAACCTCTGTAAAAATTTTTTGTTTGTGCCAACACAGAAATAGAACTTGGCTACCACACCCCCAAAACAACAGGCAAATGGCATTTTTGTGACACACAAGAATAAAACATCAGTGAATTGTTATAAGTCCTTTAAAAAAAACTGTCTCAAAAACATGTGTACGCATTTACCACTGAACAGTCATTTTTATGCAGTCACCTCTACCTATGCCCCATACTCACTTAGAGGTGTCTATGGGCCATCCTAGAAAGCTAACACCCCTGTGTCATTGACAATATAGGATGTTTACGTTTCACTAAAACAACATAGGAAAGAGTAAAGAGAAACAATTGTAACAGTTACACTTTTGATGAAAGTTAACAAGGCTGTGCATCTGAGAAAGTAAAATACTCTGACAAAAATACCTATGCCATCAGTAAACGTCTAAGAAATGCAGGCAGATAAAAGTTGCATTTGTTAATACATACACACACACACACACACACACACATATATATATATATATATATATATATATATATATATATATATTTTTTTTTTTTTTCTCCTTTTGACATGAGCAAATCCAGTATATAGGTTCATAGGTTCATACTAGGCTATCTGCCCTGGGGCAATTATAAGCCTAGCCCAATTTTGTTTGGCTTACGCCACCCCTTGATTTGAGTATACTATGCCCTTTTTAAGGTTTAGTTTGCTGTGCCTCTGTCTAATAGTAACACGGAAGTAATCCCCGGGACAAACCTATGATCCCCCATCCACTCATCAAGATTCTTCTTGAAGGGATTCAGTGAGGTGCTCTGCCTAACAGGAATTGGAATTCTATTCCAGAGCAAAGGGAGCCTCTGGGTTATGAATCTGTCCCTCCAGCAAGTTCTATTTATTTCAGTGCTGAGGTTCAAGTCCCTCGAGCGTGTGGCTCTAAGGGATTTAGATTTACTGAGGTGGAGCATGTCCATTAATTCTGGATTGGATATAGCTTTATATGTCAGGCATAGATCGCCTTGAAGTAGGCGGTATGCAACTGAGTAGAGCTGGAGTTTTTTTAACCAAGCAGCATATGGCATCTGTTTGAGTCCCTTGATCCTCTTGGTGAGGTACTTTTGGGGTCTCTCTAATTGCTACAGGTGTCGGGTAAGGTACATCCCAAAAGGGGCATTGTATTCTATGATGGGCCTGATGAGGGATGAATAAAGGGGTACGATTACCTCTCTTGATCTAGATGTGAATCCTTTCATGATGAGGTGGGCTATGTAAAAAGGTCTTTCTAACCACTTTGGCAATATGGTTGTCAAAGGAGAGATTGCTATCAACTTGTGTCCCCAGATCCCTAATTACTTTCTCTGTACTTAATGGGTTACCACCTATGTGGTAATTTGTGGGCACATTGTTTTTGCCAAAGGGTATGACTATACACTTTTTGGCATTTAGCTTTAGACCATGGCTCTGGCACCAGTTATCAGTCTCTGTGAGACCTTTTTGAAGGATGTTTGTCTCAGCTGGAGAGTTGATTATGGCGCCTAGTTTGCAGTCGTCTGTGAACTTGGTGAGCCATAGTCCTCCCACGTTGGCCTGTACCTCGGAAAAGTATATACTGAACAAGAGCGGTCCCAGGACAGAACCTTGTGGGATGCCACTTGTGACCGGTTTCAAGTCTGACATGGCTCCAGCAACTCTCACTCTGTGGGTTCTGTCTTTGTGCCAGTTTGTGACCCATCTTGTGACATAGGGGTTTATATTTAAGCTGGATAACTTATCTATGATGCCCGAGTGGGGTATTGTGTCAAATGCCTTTGCTAGGTCCAGATAGGCTGTGTGGATTACCTTCCCTTCATCTATGGCTTTGGTGACTGTTTCAAAGAAGTCAACCAGGTTCAAAAGGCAGGATCTGCACTTGACAAAGCCGAACTGGGTAGGATCTAGTGTCTGTAGGTCCCCAATGTCTTTGTTTATGAGCTCCATGATGATCCTCTCCATAGCCTTGCAGACTAATCTAGTCAGGCTTATAGATAGATTCCAGGGTCTGTAGAGGCTCCACCTTTGTGGAGTGGGACCAGTGTTGCTGTACGCCATTCTGTGGGCACATATCCTGTAGTGAGGCTGAGATTGTACAGATGTTTTATTTGAGGGATTAGTTCTTCTTGGAGTTCATGTAGGACGCAACCCGGGACACCATCTGGTCCCATGGAAGCAGTGTTTTTTGCTTTGGAGAGGGCAACCTTCACCTGAGCATCAGAGATGTTTGGGAGGCAGCCCTCTGCCGGGATAGATACTTGCTCTTTTTTGGGGGGGAAGGGGGTGGAGAAGTTTGCACTGAACCTGTCTGCCAGGATATTGGCGATGTCTGTGGGTTCAGTGTATTTTTTGTCATTTAGAATCAACTCAGAACAAGTCTGGGAGTTGCATCCCAGGTTCCTAACATAACTGAAAAAAGCCTTATGATTGTCTTTAGTGTCCTGAGCAATTTTTCTCTCAAAGCTGGCCTTGGAGGATTTTATGAGGGATCATAATTTTTTGCTAGTACTGATCAGAGATGCCTTCCCTATTAGGAAATTTGCTCTATCATGTAGTATCTTCCTCCTTCTGTTGTACAGTTTATTTATGGCTGGGGTCCACCAGACTGGACGCCTGCCTTTGGATGTTTGGGTTTTGGTTTTGTTTGGGATAGCATGATCCATGCATTCCTGGAGATGTCCGTAGAATGCATTTATATAGGATTCTGCAGTTTGGGCCATAGTTTCCACTGGCCCTGGGGCCTTGAAGGATTCCACTTCGGTTTTGAGAAGTGAGAAGTTCGCTTTTGAGAAGTTTTTCACTGTGGTTTTCTGGGCTGGGGGTGGCATCGGGATGTGGACATCCAGTGAAATTAATTTATGGTCTGATCTTACCAATGAGGGATATACTTCAGGTGTGGAGCATAGAGTCCCCATGTTGGTAATGATCAGGTCTAGTATGTTATCCCCTCTTGTGGGAGTGGTGACTAGGTGTTCCATAGCATTTGAGTTTATAATTTCCAGGAACCTTTGGGCTAAGGTGCTGGGGCTTGAGTAGTGCTCCCAGTCTATGTTTGGGTAGTTGAAGTCACCCAATATAATGGTGTTCGGAGAGACCTTCATGTTCTCCAATGTTTTCAGGAAAGCCGAGTGGGATTCCTGACTTTGAGAGGGTGATCTGTAGGATGCTATAAACTGAAAAGCAGTCTTGCCCACTGTTAGTTGCACATGGATGGTCTCCGATACTTCGTGCAATGCCACTAACCTGGAGGTGTGGATATCCTTGATAAATATGGAAACTCCCCCTCCTTTTGTGGTTCGGTCCAGGTTTTGGGGCCGAAAAGCATGATATGAGGTATAACCTGGTAGTGCTGGGGTGCTCTCTGGAGCCTTGAACCAGGTTTCTGTCACTGCACAGATATTGATGTTCTCCATACATCCATATAACAGAAAAATGCAATTATACATTATCATACATTATCAGGATCAGTACACTTCTGTGCAGATAAATGCAAAGTACTAACAATCTTCTTTTGCGTTATCCACACACATGACTCGCTTCAGCTTTAGGTTCCCTTTTTATAGTGTTGATACAGGCCTGTGAGAACAATGAAGATTCATTGAGCTGTAAACTCATTAAAACTGTAAACATAGTACAGGCACTCACTCACTGTTTGTTGCTAATGGATTGCAACTGTGAATGATTACTCCTAGTGGGAAGGGAAACAACAGCAATTTAGACACCATTCCCTACAGTGGGTGTGCCAGCCAGGTTGTAATTCTATCAGGGGTTTAAATGTAAGTAAGCAGTACTCATTTTTCAGTTCTGTTCAGTAATATCCAAACTCCCCTGCATTTGTTGAAAACTGTATATTATTGCTATTTACTATTCTCATACATTTTAAGAACAATGATACAAAATGCCCTACAGACTGCATGTCTCAGATTAATGTTCAGATAAGAGAATTAACACCATAAGAAGATGAGACAGAGGTGCATTTCTGCAAACATTAGTCTTAAATGTTGTGTGATCACTCATTGCACTACATCTGAAATTAACACATGTACAACAAACTCAAAAGTGTACAAGTGCCATATGTCTTGTTAATACTGTGTATGATTTGGGTGTTGCTTGTATGCACAATTAATTTCATTCCTGCTGCAAAGCTGTTTCTGTGGCAAATTTCTGTGTTTTGTAGGTTTATTGGTGTGAGTTCAAATCCAGACTTGTGTAATAATATTCCCTGTGTACTACAATTTATTGTGTGATGTTGTTTATTTGATATATGTTTTTGTTTTTTTTAATACCAGTATTTGCAAAAACAGGGGAAATGGATAAATGCAATAAATGTTATGTAATATATTCTATGATAACCAATACATAAACTACACCTGTGAATTATGTACAGTATGTGTTTTGTAAACCTGCTAAACATGGTGATCCACACAGTATATACTACCTGTAGATCATGGTTCAAGACCCACATTTGTCTTTTCATGAAACCTAAGAAACACTGCTCTCACAGATAAAACACATTTAGCTGTGCTTGTCACTTTGCAGGTCACTTAACTTCACACAAACTTGGACTAATGGCCCACACATGAAGCAGACAGATCACCTGCAGACAGAGTGAAGACATTCTCAGTTTCAAAAAGGATACACTGTAGCATCTTTTGCTTCCCATAGTGCAAACCTGCTAAGTAGCATTGTGCGGCAGTTAGCATCCTTCCCCAGCACCTGCAGGTCCAGAACACCTGAAGACAACAAGCAAACAGTAGACAATTTCAAAATGGATACATTCGATCAAGTATGTTGGACACCACGCAAACAAGGTAAGCAGCGTTGCATGGCATTTAACACACAGAAGTTAATAATGAATATGAAAATATCCAAATGTTTTTTAAATATTCCTGTTGCAGCATGTGTAAGCGTAAGGCTGCAATACAGATGATCCTGGATTCTAATACAGCAAATTACAAATATTTTTACTGTTGTTACATTTTACTTTATATTAACATTCACATGAAAAAAAAAATATTACACACTCCCAATTTTATTAAGGGTTGTACACTCAGTTTTAATAAACACATAAAAATGTAAAATATAATTATAAATAACAATAGTATGTATAGCAGTGGTGCTCATATGAAATATTTGTGTGACTGAGGGTATACTATTATGTTTCTGTAATTATAATCATTTTCTTTGGCCTTAGATGGCCTTCAGACTTCAATAATACAAACAAATGAATGTATAAACTAGGACCTTGTCAGGTCACACACATACATGGTTAACTCCTCAGTCTGTCAAGTGTATTTATATATCATTCATGAGTATTTCTGAGAAGCAATTCTTCTGTGGCATGGATGAAAAATCACTGCTGTGGAAGAAAATGCTCTCTATCTTATGCATAGATTTGAATTTCACATTATAAAAAATAATTTTATCAGTGTGTAAAGCCACAATAAAAAATGTGTAAGGTCATAATATCTATGCCCCCAATATGTCTGCAAAGTTAAATCACCTTAGAGTTACATCAGCAAATAGCCCTCAAACTAATACCAAGTGTCAGATTAACCTTCCAATTTAAAAAATTGCTTTTCTCTTTGGTACTGTTGATCTCCACTTAACATTGTGCAAATGCAGTCGGCATCATTTGGGTTTGTGCACTACCACTAAATGTGATAATATGCATCAGTGGTAAATCACTTTGAACTATTACTGTTTAACCTGGTCAGACATGCCTGGTGGTAGAAGGGAAGGTGCCCAGTTTTGGGCACAGAGGTGACATGTTGAGGAGTCCAGAATATTTTTTGGAGTCCTTGTAAAGTGCCAAAGCTGAAGGCTCTTGCAAGGGGACTATATCAGCTCCCAGTACAAGTATGAGGCATGGACTAGTCTGGCCAATGCTGTATCCATTGCAACTGGCATTCCACACACTGGAAAACAGTGCAGACATCATTTTAATGACGTGAAAGGGCACAAGCAGGATACACTCAACCAGTGGCTGCATGATTTCAGGACTGCTGTCATCCCACAGTTGTGTAAGTATATTGATAAAGAGAATTGATAGTAGATAGGAAGCTGCATATAGGCAAGACTGGTATGCATAATGTTCTTCTCTTGTTTTCTTCTCTTTATTCCACAGCCAACCAAGAGATTATGGTGAACACAGATGCCCATGCTGAGCATCTAGAGAAACTGAGGTAAGCAAGGGGTATGTATGCAGCACAACATAGCTTTTATTTTAGCTAAATTATTGCTCTTCTATACAGTTGTAGCAAAGTAAGCATGCATATCCTAACTGTAAAAACAAACATGCATGCTTCAGTCTGTAGCACAAGCCAACTGTAGGAATCGAGTCTAATACTGTAGTCAGATGTTGTGGGTTCAAATACCACAAATAACAAATATGTAGTAAAATCCTTTAAATATTACATAATTTAATTTCAGCAAAAATGGGATAAATGACCTGTTAATCTATATAACGGTACCTATGTGCATATTGCAAGGATTACTTTGAACAATCCTTATTTATTGTTTGTAGTTGTTAAGTAGTATACTTAAATGTAAAAGTAGAGATAAAATACTGTATTATTGTGATAATGCATTGTATGTTACATATGATGGTAGTAATTATGTCTCTTTTTTCTCTTATCCCAACCCTTATCTCTTTTTTTCTATATGTTGTCAAAATGTTTCCATGCAATCCATCTCTGACATATCACCAAATGCTTTACAGTAGAGGGAGGCAGGCCAACTGCTCTGGCTCAGCCTGCCCCACCTACACCAGCTCCTGCACCAATGCCCAGCACATCTGGGAACCAACCTGACAGTACTGCCTCCACTGCCTAATATTTTCCAGTACATCAAGAAAAGAGAAGTGGGAATCCTGGGGCATGGTGGGGGATCTGTAGCAAGCTACAATTTGGATTGCAGTTTTGCCCAGAGTTAGTTGCACTTGGATAACCTCGGATGCATTATGGTGAGCCACTAGCCTGGAGGAGTGGATATCCTTAATGAATATAGACACACCTCCACCTTTGGTGTTCTGGTCCAGGTTATATGGCCGAAAAGTGTGGTATGAGTTATAGCCTGGTAGTGCAGGGGTGCTCTCTGGAGCCTTGAACTAGGTCTCAGTCACGGCACAGATATCGATGTTCTCCATTTTATGGAGTGCCTCGAGTGAGTGCATTTTGAGAATTAGATTTTTAGCATTGAGTAGCATTACCTGCCTGTTCCTGTTACGATGGTGAATTTGTCATTTGAACCTTGCCTAAAAAAGGCACTATAGGGGTGGCAAGAGCCTTAGCCAGTATCCGGAATCCCAGGGGCGACAGGTGCAGGCCATCTCTGGCAAAGCATCATGGTCTGTCAACCATGTCATCCCAAGCAGACAGTTACTGGATCTCCTTAGAATGACACAAGAAGCTTAGCCTTTGAAAACTAAGATCTGTGCCATGGTGCTTGCATAAAGTACTGAGTTTTCTAGTCTGTGTACTTGGTTAAGTAGGGGGTTTAATCTCACTACAATCAACTAGTTTGTGTCTGTCTGTTCAGAAGAGCATAATTGTGCATACTGCAGTTTACTACAATCCCAGGGAATACCAATATTTTGACAGTTGTACATGCCTACACATCCATTTCATTTAGGCCTTCCAGCATCTTCTCTCAAATATCTAGTGATGATGTCATCCAATAAATTATCCTGCAGCCTTGTAAAAGTCAGACTTGTGCAGTGGCACTTGCGTTAGGTACTGAGCTCTCTATTCCATGTACTTAGGTAGGGTTCTTTTCTCACTGCGGTCAACTGTGTGTGTGCGCGTGTATGTTGTCACTTGGTTGTCATTAGAGAGAGCACTTTACACCAGAATGTAGTACAATGCTATTATCATCTTCTACTCATCACTTATGAAAGTGCTGATGTCATTACTTATAAAGTGTGGTCCAACAGTCTCCAAGTCAGACTTGCGCTGTGGCACTTGTGTTAATACTGAGGTCTCTACTTAGAAAGGTAGGGGTTCTGTTGTCACTGAAATCAACTGGTGTGTGTGTGCGTGTTCACTTAGTTGATATTAGAGACATCATTTTATATCAGCATGTGGGATACTGCTATTACCATCTTCCTCTCAAAAGACTCTGCTGATGTCATCAGCTATATCTGTCTTTCAAGCATGTTCTTTTAATGTCATGAGCTAGATTAAGATCTCTAGAGCACGTGACTCTTGTGCCATTAGATTTCCAGATGTGCAGCATTTCCATAAGGGCAGGGTCAGAGACTGCCCTGTCGGTCAGGCACACATCACCTCTCAGCAACCTATATGATACAGAGTACAGTGACAGGGTTTTCAGTCTGTCCAGATAAGTTATGGCATGGTTTGGAGGATCTGTATTTTCTTGGTGAAAAACCTCTGCAGTCTCTCCAGCTTATGCAGGTGTCTGGTGAGGTACTTGAAGAAGGAAGCATTGTGCTCTATTAGTGACCTGATGAGGGTAGTACAGTAGTGTTATAACATCCTCAGACATGGATGCAATGCCCTTACTTATGAGATGCACAATGTAGAAGGCTTTCCTTACCACTGTTGAAACTTGGTGGTCGAAGTTCAGATTAGTATCTACCTGTGTTCCCAGGTCTCGCACCACTGGGTTTGAGCTTAGGGGTGTGTTGCCAATACATAATTAGCAGGGAATTCCACATTGCCAAAGGCAATAAAAACACATTTTTTGTGTTTATTTTTAGACTGTGGCTTTGGCACCAATCATTTGTCTGTGGTAGCCCCTCCTGTAATATGTTAACATTATTAGGGGATTCAATGATTGCACCCAATCTGAATCATCAGCAAACTTGGTAAGCCAAAAGCCAACCACTTTAGCCTGGACTTCCAAGAAATAGATTCTGAACAGTAAATGGCCCAGCACAGATCCTTGTTTTATGACACTGGTGATAGCTCTACCGGTAGAGGTTGAATCACCAACTTTGAAAGTATGTGTTCTGTCAGTAAGCCAGTTGCCTACCCTATCTGGTGACATTAGGGTTAATCCCCAGTTGGGAGAGCTTCTCAATGACACCTGAGTGGGGGATTGTGTCAAAAGCCTTGGCCAGGTAAAGATAGGCAGTATGCACTCTCTTACCTTCATTTAGGGCTTTGGTGACTTTCTTAAAGTCATCTACTAGATTTAATTAGCATGATCTACCCTTAACAAAACCAAATTAGGTTGATTCTACAGTTTGAAGGTCATCTATGCCCTTGTTGATGAGGTCCACGATGATGATTTTTTTCAATGGCCTTGCAGATGAGACTGGTTAGACTTATGGGTCTATAGCTGCCAGGTTTAGTAATGTTCCCCCCTTTATGCAATGGGATTACTGTTGTTGTTTTCCAGTATGCTGGAATGAAGCTAGCTCTCAGGTTATGGTTAAAGAGGATTCTAACTGGGTCTACTAGAACCTGTTTTAGATTGCTTAGTAAGCAACCTGGGATGTTATCTGGTACAACTGAGGCTGTGTTTTTAGGCTTGGAGAGCTCAATGATATGACCTGATGTCTAGAGTTACTAGGCAGAGGACCGGTGTCACGTATGCTTTGGGGTATGGCTGGTGGCCAGGAAGGAGGAAGTTTGCACCAAATCTGTCAGCTAGCAGGTTGGCAATTTCCTCCAGTGCAGCTTCATGTTTAGACTCCTAGAATTAAGCAGCAGAACCTTGTGTTTTCTTCCAGTAAATTTTGTTACTTCACAACTTTTGCTGCTTTGACATTTCCTAAAAAAGGCACTATGTGGAGGCAAGCATCAGAAGCTAAACCAATTGTTGAAGCTGATCATTTTTGTTCATATTGTGGCATCATTCTGGGTGAAGGTAGAATGCTGCTTAGGGTTGGGGTCATACACATAACCTAATAGTTCAGCCATTTGTCTCTTCATATAGTCCAGAGAGGTACATCTCAAGTAACTCACCCCAACATGAATGACAGAGTCATAATGATACTTGTTGAGTGATATGAGTGATATGGTATGATACATCTGTATGTATATTGTTGGTGTATTAGCACATGTATTGTTGTAGTGGAGCAGATCAACCATCAACACAGTTCACATTCCACCACCACAGTGACAACTGCAGTATTGCATAGGTGTACAAGTGTCTACATACCATCATTAAATGCTCTACAACAAACAAATATAAATTAATATTCATTATATGGTAACATAAGTTTTATCTCATGCATGTGTTGTTATGCTGTGATATACACAATGATGTAGCATATGTTTTGATACAATTGCAACCTTGAGGAATTCATTCCATGTGCAGTTGTGGTGCTAAAACCAAGGATTACTGAGGGGGTCAGCAGCACCATTATGTGACTGTTAGCATTTCTGTCAGAAAATGTTCTGCATGAGTCACAAACAACTGATCTCTAATGTGTCCTGATAGGACATTGAGCCACTCAAACACAGCTTGCCCATAAAATGCATATAGGCATGTGTTGTACAACTGATGTAAGTACATGACATTGTTACAGTTGTACAACTGTGTGCATAGCACCAGTGTGTGGAATGTGATGAATGACCATAGTTGTATTTGTAGATCTTCTCACAAGCCATTTATTCCAGAAAATCTGAAATGTTAAGTGGAGTACACAACTAAGCACAGATGTGCATATGGATGCCACCAGACATACCCCACTGGAGAAATTGGACAATCCGCTAGCTGACAGCTTGTATTACATGTCCCTTCCTGACACATTGCTCAGTTTCTATGCTAAGGATGGCAGCACATATGTGCCCTCTGTATGGAAAATAACACATAGTCAGTGGGCTGTGACATCACAAATTGCCTATAGTGTGACTCAAAACATTGACCTACCAGACATGGTTGGATCCATACTTCAACACAGCCTCTAGACAGAATATGTTCATGTAGAAGGGTGCACATTAGCATGCCTCCATCTGACTTGGGGGGGGGGTTCATTACCTGATGCATGCATGTATAGACACATCCTGACATTCCTCATCTGTGACATACACCAACATGTCATCATGGGCCTTTTCTAAATGTACATTGGTAATATCCCGGTTGTGTGCAAAAGACATGTCTGATATTTTCATGCTACATCCATGTCTATTACATCTGTTAGATTCATCAATAAGGTTAACAAGGTCATGCATGATGACAATACTATTATCCTGTGGAACTTGAACAGGCCAAGACATTTAACACAAATCCACACTGAGATATTACTGCAACACTGTCACAAGTGGCTATAAACATCTATATCACCAAGTGGGTAGACCACTGGATCACATATGTGACATATAAAGAGGTTGAAATGTGTGAGGTGATCTATATCTTGAGTCCAGTGATCAAGTCTGTACCTCAGGGCTGTGGGCTAAGCTCTTTCCTTTTTACTATTTAAATCACAGACATCAAGAATGACATACACATCCTTTGTCCAAACTGTGAAGACAGGTGTAGGCTGCCAGCCTAGCCAGATAGAATTTTGTAGATAATTCTGTCATTTGTAAATATTAATATAAGCCACAGGCTTGTTCTCTTAAATGTGAAAAGACTATTGGATGTTGAACTGCAACAAATGTAACAACAGTGCACTCTGCCGTACGAAAGCTATGTCAAGCATTTCATGACTGTCTTTGATCTCAGGGCTCGGAGCCGAGATGTCTGGATGAAGGAATTCTGCTATTGTTTTGAGACCAGAGTTAATTGCTAGAATTTGCATGAATAATGTATTTTATTGCTCTGATTTCCTGACCAGCTACACAATCAAAAGGGCTGTTACACTCTGAGCTTCTGTTAGCCTGGGAAACAGAAAATAATTATGTAATCTGAAATGTCAATCGTACTGTGTTATCAATTTAAGGACAGAGAGAATCAGAGCATTTAGCATTTGTCTTGAGAACATCCATCAACACCAGCACTGCTTTACTCTATATGTAAGTTTATTTTAGAACTGTGTTTTCTCCTAGCTATAGCTAGGAAATAGGAAGATTAGATTAGTTGTTGTTTTTCTGTATTGATGTCAGAACTATTCTACTGTATTACTTTAAGCATTTCTCTGTGATCTCTAAACTCTTGACTAGCACTGTGTTGTAAGAAGTATTGGCGTGTGTTCTTATTATGTATTATTAAATATTTTAAACCTTTCAACTGTGGCTGTTTTGTGTAGAGATAATTTAAGCTCTAGAGTACTTGTATATAGTGATACTGTACAAGTCACTCAAATAAACTTTGCTGTTCAGTCACACTTACCATTTGGATAATAATTTGGACAATCCACTAGCTGACAGCTTGTATTACATGTCCCTTCCTGTCACATTGCTCAGTTTCTATGCTAAGGATGGCAGCACATCTGTGCCCTCTGTATGGCAAATAACACATAATCAGTGGGCTGCACATTATAATTGGACATCCTTTGGTAAGGGCCTTTTTAGTAGCTGATAAATATTAGTGGGTGGTGGCAGTTGGAACTACTGTATAGACTGGGCAGAAAGGAGGAAAATCTGGAGAATCTTTGTTAGCCTTCCCCAGGAGTGTCTGTGTGTTTGTAAACAACTCATATCTCAAAGTGTGTGTGTGTCAGCTAGTTGGGCACGGACATAAAGCACTGGTTGGACAGAGAGGGTGCTGGAGGTTTTAGCTAGCCCACTAGTTTGAGATCTGGACCTATAGCTGTGCCAGTGGGGAGTCTTATTGGGGATCTGGAGAGAAAGGGAGAAACCAGACCCAGACAGACTGTGATCTCTGTGTGCTCTTAAGAGAAATTGTACTTTACTGTGTGTGCATTTGTTATCCTCCCCTATGTGAACACCCCTCACTGGAGTTAGTGGTGAGGATTGAGGGTCCTTCATTGCTGGGCTAGTGCATGGGCATCACACAGTTTTCTGGAGGACTGCAGATTGTGGACAATCATTGACTCCAAGTGTGATATTAGTATAATACAGACAGTATCAACACATACAGGATTGCTGCCATAGCCATGAAGATACATGAAGTGAAACAAAATCATGGGGGGATTTGTTACATTATAAAAGCAAACAGACCACCAATGATAGTGTAAACAGCACACCCCTATAAGCAGACTAAGTAGTATGTGACCTGTGTACTGAGGTAGATGGTATACAGATAGTCTACCAGCATGTGCCCACAGTGGTGACTATTCCCTTGTATGTAACAACTCCTGAGTATATGCAGAACATCCACATCAAAGGCCATTATACTTCCATAGTTCACAGCCTTCATCACACCAATAACCAAGTACAGTGCATTCTTTTTCATGCGTCTTCCTACACATCTTCCATGGATACATTACGCAAGTATACCACATTTGCCACAGTGAGCTCCCACACATCTTATTGGTCATACCTAAGTATTCTTTTTGTTGCATAATCATTACTGTCTGGTGTGGAACCCCAACAAGGTGTTATACCAGATCCATGTGTGATGCATGTTCCTGTAATGCACACAGTACATACATAGCTGATTGACAAAATTGCACGGGTTACATTTGTGACAGTGGGGATTGTGCCATGCAAACCTGTCAACTAGCCTGGATTGATCTTAATCTCACATACAGGTACATCAGTGTCCCTCCTAGCATCTCCAGCAGATGTTAAAGTTTCAGGATGATGTGCTTGATTCCCCTCAGAGATTGCTGACAACTCATAATAGTTGGACAAGTGTGTTCTTGCACAGCCATCTGTGATCCCTCACAATGTTGTCAGCAATATGGAATTACTGGTGGTAGTATTCTGATATTGTCCATGACTGTGAGTGCATCTGTCTATTGTTGTCCATAAGCCACTGTGAGTGCATCTGTCTATCGTTGTCCATAAGCCTGTTACTATCTGTCCCACTTGGTTGAGACCTCTGCTGACAATGCAGTCATATCCAGGCAATTCATTTTGTACAGCTTCACAATATACATCTAAACTCTATTACGTATACCATCCCTGATATATGTCCTCTCCATTGTTCATATCAGGATGCTTGTATCACAAAGAATCTTCTCCATTATTTCACCTTGTGTGACAGTCACATAATATACATTTACTGTGCAGTCTGTACTGCATCATGTCAGTATGTGATTAGTGCTCATGCTACACCTGTCTTCATTGATATGCCCTTATCTGCTGTACACTGCCATGTTTCACCTGTCCTCTTTCCCTGTGCTCATTCCTACAATTCATCTGTGTGTGCCTGTTCAATTACACACACTTCACCTGAGTGTTTATTTATAATGCACTCTATACACCATTATGGATCATCTACACAACTTTTGCTCAGAATGCCTAAAACAGGTTTCCAAAATACTCTGCACTCTATACACTGTATTACTATATACATTGCTTTATTAATAACCCTAGTAATCATTGTGACATTCTGTGCAAATACACAGACATAGTTTGCCCATAGGTGTACAGGTTTACATGTTTGTTGCTGTCTGTGTTGCTTTACATGGAAACCATCCTTATTTACATTTAAATGTGGTACACAACATGCATAAGCAATTAGCTATCCTGTTATCACACAAACTGTAAACTCCATGTAGGATTTGTGCTAAGCCTACATGGAGTTTACTGAATCCACAGGTCAGAGAAATTTAAAATGAAGTGTAATGCCCCATCAGTATGAATCTGACCAGACACATGCAGCCACAAAGGCTCCTTCAAAAAGAATATGGGGAGAAAACACAATGTCCTGGGCTGATTGTCTCGAAGCCCTATTTCCTTACTTGGTATCATACAGGCTTCTGAGATGTGATCTTTACCTGGATCCTGTTTTATTGAACTTTTTGCACATCCACAAAACAAACAGCATCAGAACTACTAGATTAAATACCTAAATTTTGGTTCTGACATAAATAGGATATGGAGAAACAGATATGTTTCTCAGAGAATTCCCATTCACTGGGACTGGCTCCCCATCCATGAGAAGCACCGTTATATTTATTTATTTATTTTATTGCATTTGTTTACTGGGAATATCTACTGGGCCTAAAACAGCTCATTTTCAGTGGAGGCCCGGGGAGAAAAGCTCCAACAAGAACGTAGATACAGAAATAAAATTAAATATTAATTGGTACAGAAGTAGAAACAGACATAGTGATTACAGTAATATATACAGAATATATACATAAAAACAGGCATTTAGTTGCTTTGATTACAGCAAAATATACAGAATATATACATAAAAACAGGAATCCAGTTGATTTGATTACAGTAATATATACAGAAAATATGTATTAAAGCAGGAATTTAGTTGGTTGCCAAATGAATTCAAGCAGATAGATATAAACAGAGATATATTAATCAGTATTATTGTACCAGTATCAGCAAGTGATGAGAAAAAATAAATAAATATGGAGAAATTATCATCAGTCACTAGTGGCAAAAAGCATAGGGATTTAGTTATAATATAAGGAGAAGGAAGTGGTTAGGTTATAGAGCAGGTACACAGCCAGGAAGAGTTGAGATGATTTTTCAGTATTTCTTTGAAGGTGGTGGTGCCGCCTGTGTTTCTTATAGAAGGTGGAAGTGAGTTCCACAGTTTAGCGATGGTGAAAGAGTAGAGGAGTTGACAAGAAGGAAAGGTGGGCTTTTCAACTTTTAGAAGTAGATGATTTTCAGATCTTAGTTGCTTGCTGGGTTGGTATTTGACAAGTAGAGTTCAGATAGCAGGACAGTCTGTGGGTCTGTAGATTATTTTGTGTGCTGTAGTTAGCCGGGTGAATGAGAGATGGTGGGGGAGTTCCAGCCTCCCTAATTGTTTCAGTGAGTTATAGTGGTGGGATGGGAATTGCAACAGTAGATGGGTAATTGGAAATTCAACCCTGGTCTGGTTCCTATGTCTCTGATGGACAGAGGCAGTGAGTAAATCACCACCTATATAAATCAAACATGTGGGTCACATTTGGGTTGCATGGATAAGTTTATAAGGGCCCTTGTGGTCATTAGCCTTATATACAATTATGAAACTATGTGCTATAGGTAAACTGGCATCTGTCTAATTCACCATCTTTTTTTCTGATACCCATGTGTGCGATAGGTGAACTGGCATTCCTCTAACTTACCATTATTTATTTATTTTTTGCTATGCATATGTGCTATAGATAAACTGACATTCTTCTAACATGCTAATATTTTGTTTATTTTCTGATACCCATACGTGCCACAGGTGAACTGACATTCACTTAACTTCACATTTATTCACCTTTCTGACATCCATATGTGCTATAGATGAACAGGCATTCTTCTAACTTGCCATTGTTTATTTATTTTATACTAACCAGATGTACTACAGGTGAACTGACATTCCTCTAACATACCAACATTTATTTATTTTCTGTTAAACATATGTGCTATAGGTGAACTGGCATTCCTCTAATTTGCCATCATTCACTTTTTTCTGCTACCCATATGTACAATAGCAGAACTGAAATTCCTCTAACATACCAATATTTATGAATTTTCTGAAATCCATATGTCTACAGGTGAGTTGACATTCTTCTAACATGCCAGCATTTATTTATTTTCTGATACTCATATGTGCTATAGGTGAACTTACATTCTTCTAACTTGACATTTATTTATTTTTCCAATACCCTTGTGTGCTATAAGTGAACTGACATTCCTCTAACTTAACATTTATTTATTTTCTGATATCCATATGTACTATAGGTGAACTGACATTCCTCCAACTTGGCAACATGAACTGATTTTCTGATTACGCATATGTGTTATATATGAATTGACATTTTTTTAATTTGACATATATTTATTTTCTGATCGTGTATGTGCTATAAGTGAACTGATGTTCCTCTAACTTATCAACCTTTATTTTCCGATGCCCACTTTATTGTATTCAGGGTGGCAGGGCATCCGGTGCCAGCCGTTGAAATCAGTGGGTATAAGGCAGAGAACTGATACTTGATATGAAAATAGTCTACTGCAGCCACTGCAAAATGTGCACATGCATAAGCAAACATGCACACACACACACACACGCTCAAGTGCATACTGCTCCAACATCTATGGGAGGTTTGGTTGGAGGACCCACTCATCTTCAAAATGCCTTTGCATTGTGCAAGGAAACCAATGTATCCCTAATGAAAACCCATGGAGGACATGCACACTACACAGAGAACACCATACCCAGCACATGAAGTGGAGAATCAAACACTATTGGCAATATATCTCTGAATTCTACAAATTTTTGCAGAATGTCCAGTTTTTTGCCTCTTACTTTTGCTCATAAAATTGTGGTTTTCTGGCAAATCATTGGCAAGTAATTGAGCTTTGAAGTCAGAAAATAATGACAGACATTTGAGTTTCAGACTTCACACCCTTCAGAAAATTCATGCTAATGCAAAACATGCCCCGGGATTTATGAAGCTTGCGCCAGGCGCAGGCGTAGCGTAGGCGGTATAATGCCAAATATGGCTGTCGAGCAATTCAGGTACAATCCATTTCCACTTGCACTACCGGCGTATGCCAGAACTGTGCAGCCCTCGGCTTAGGCATGCTAATCATCCCATGTGAAGTGCTGCACCATGCAAATGAAGGTACATAGAGATTCATGAAGTGGTGCAGGCATAGCGTAAGCCCACGGAAATGTAAACCAAAAAACACGGTTTACATTTTCCCAAACAGAACATCGGAGCAATGGAAGCAGACCAGACTCATGTATTACAAAGTTAACATATGCCAATGGCTAAATACAGAACCAATGGCATAAGAAAAGATGCACAACACCTAAAAAACATTTAATGTCATGTCCACAGTAATGCAAAGTACAACCGCAGGGCATGTGTGCACAAACTGGAACACAAAGAAAATATATACAAATGTCATAAAATCGCAATGTAATACAAATCAGGATTTCACCATAATACTCAATGGTATGCATGGTACACCACAACCAAGCTGCAAGGGTTGCTAAGGGTCTGTGACAGTGTTCGGCGCAGTAACTATGAATTAGTAGTCAATGCCATGCAAATGAGGCAGGTAATACTGAATCGCAAACGTCCCGCTGGATTAAGGATGTACCATACGGCGCAGCGCTATAACACTGAAGAGTGTCTCAGAGGTATACATGACATCAGCAGTGGGGTGTGCCACCGTAGCTGTAAGCACATTGGAGCAATGCAAATCTGGCCTGGCCATTGCTAAGCAAAGCCGCAGGACAGGGGTGGGGAGGTAGGTATAGCATAGTTTGGCTGAGAGCACATATGGTGCCCGAAAGCACATGTGTATGGGGATGAGAACATGCCCAAAACCAGGTAAGCAGATGCACACTCCACGAACCATAGCACAAACAGGAAGGTCAGGGGAAGCAAAGAAGGAAATGCCACAGTAGGGTAATTGGAGTACAACTGAGCAATTAACACCTATTAACTCACAGCAGGCAATCGACGGCAGCTGACAAGTCTGCTTGCAGAAACCTGCAAAACAGGATAGGGGAGGTGTCAGATTGCAAAGAAAGGAGAATGTCATAGCAGAGCAAAGAAAACCTACAGTAGACTGGCAACAGAACACATTACGCAAGATAAGCCAGGTCTAGGAAAGTACAAATGAAAGCAGGCTGCTGGATGCATGCCAGAAAATGGTAGGTGAAACATGAAGAAATGTAAAGGGAAGGGCAAGAGGTAATCCACAGCAGCCAAATGTAATTCAACAACAAAGGCACCACAATAGTAGTTCCTGTAGTAAAACACATAAGATACCCTGTAGCTACGATCATACATACACACCCTATGACATCATCGATGTTCACAGCACAATAGTATAAAGTGTGAAAGCACCCTACACACACCTGTGTATTCCCAAACACTGCACCATAGGTGTAAACACACGGGGAACTTTTAAAATGTACATGTTGGGAGCTGCCATAGCTGTGATTCATCACCATGTGTTAGAGACTGACGGTGTTGTGGAGGCTGATGCTGACCACCACCACAAGCCCCAGAGGAGGAGAAGAGTGTTCAGACCAAGGGTAACCTACCAGGGGCTACATGATCTGGAGATAGTACAGTGTTACAGGGTGGACAGGGACATCTTACAGCAAATAGTTGGGCTGTGCCAGCCACGCCTGAGAACCAGAAACAACAGAGGACACAAAGGTATGTGTAAGCTTGTGAATACTAGCCACAGGTACCTTTCAAAGGCCAACTGGAGATATAATGGGGATCTCACAGGCATCAGCATCCAGGATACTACACCAGTTCCTGGATGCCATGTTACCACATGCCAATGAGCATATATACTTCCCCTGAACTCAGGAGGAGTTGGCCAGCAATATGCGTCACTTCCACCATGTGGCACACTACCCGGAGGTACTGGGTGCGATAGACTGCACGCACATACATATCAAGTCACCACCCGGTGAGCATGGTAGGCGCTACATAAACTGCAAGGGATTCCACTCCATTAACTGCCAGGTCGTGTGCAATGCCCAGGGCATTATCATGGATGTGTGTGCTGGCAGCCCTGGAAGCTACCATGACTCCCATATCTGGCATGCCTCACAGCTGTATCAGGTATTTGTCAGGGGGGGATATCCCATCAGAAATGCACACACACCCATGCAAGAATGCCATAATGAGGCACACACAAAAACCAGAATCATCATAGAGCGTGTGTTCAGGATGCTGAAATCACAGTTCCGTTGCTTGGACACATCTGGTGGAGCCTTGCAGTACTCTCCAGGCATGTGTGCCCACATCTTCATAGTATGTGCCATGCTACATAATATGATCATGCGGAAACAGCTGCAGCAGGGACAAAATGCTGAAGGCCCTCATAGCCCACCGCAATTGCCAAGGCCATCACAGGCACAGAGGGATTCAGACCACGAACACCCTGTGCCAGCCCCAGTAGACAGACGGAGGCATGCCCAATATGCCTAAGCCTTGGCAAAGAGGGAACGTATAGCACATACTCTGACAGTGTAGGCCCCTATGGACTGACACACCTCTCCACCTGCACAAACAGTAAAATGGATGGCACACACACATGACCACCTGTAAATTGTAATGTATAGGTGGCCTACTGTGTGAATCCTACATAGGCAGCCCTCAAACATTGTACACACAACAGCTATTGGAACAAGGAATGTCAACACCTGAACAGTACATGCACCTATCAGCATATGTTGGTGCTGTGTGTATAGATTCCTAGGTACATCGGTAGGTACACACCCGATTGTCAGAGGCCATACACCAAACGAGGCAAACAGTGTCTGCTGTTGCCACAACATTGAGTAACCAACTGTCGCTCAGTGGAGCAGAGGCAATCGCAGGATCACATGTGTGTAAGCACTGTTCTCCACACACACTCTGCATGGATTCCTTGCTGCATTAATGAGGGGGCTCCACATAATGTAATCATGGATGTCGTGTCAAGGCATGGGGTGTACCCATGACAGGTATCCATCACCCCAGCATGCTCCACCTACGGTCGTTTGAAGGCATAGCACATTATCATGTGTGGCTCACTGTGATATACATACCCAATGCTGGAGCACATCCAGTAAACATCACATGGACATACCATTAATTGGACTCATCCATATGTAAACTAACTGAGTTACCCATGTGATTGCAGTATGGAGTAACAGCCGTAGTATACTCCACATACAAAATGCCATAACACGTGTACAAATCCCAGATGCCCAAGTGGTAGGTGCAGTGACCGTTGTGCATGTTCCTGGTCCCACGTCCTGCAAGGGATGTAACGTAATCCCGATGGCACGAATAATGCATGTCGGATTCAGGTCATCAGATCATGTTTAGCACACGTTAGCGGGAATATGCTTTGCCCAGTGCTGGTAAGCATCGTTTAAATATGACTATACGGATATGCGTGAAACAGGGCTAAGCTTCTCTGAATATCGTGCAGATCATGGTCAATGATGTCCAGAACAGGTGAAACCAGCATTATTCACCCCTGTACTAATAGTGCCTGCTCTGAAGGGTAAAACGACCACTGCCAGGAGTAGAACACGCAATCATGTATACAATCACCTAACACTATGGTAGCCAAGATGTACCTATGGCAGGTGTGTAATGTGACAGGTTCAAACACAAACGTGCGGAGTCCAGGAAACAGTATACACCAAGTACACAATGAAAGGTGTATTCTGCCTGTCACTCTCTCTGTCAGATATATATATATATATATATATATACATACATATATATAATACAGATAGAAAGGGTGATAGAGAGATATATGTTGATATATACGGATTCACCGATATCTGCAAATATATAGATAGGTCAACGACATGTGCACAACCACGGAGGTACAAATAAATAGGATACTGCCAACTATGGAATGTGTCACATACCGACACGCGTAACCACGAAGCTGAAAGACCAAAAAACACAGTACCGGAACACTAGAACTGTGAGTAATATTATCACGATATGAAGGGACATTTAGATACCGTTGCCGGTGTTGCGGTCCATGTAGGTACTGTGTTCAACTGTGTTTGTGATTGCCGTAGTCTGTGTATGTGTGTGTTGAGGGTGCCGTGTGTGTGTCCGTGTGACTGTAATGTGTGTGTGTGTGTGTGTGTGTGTCTGCATCGTGTGTCTGTTACTGCCAACTCAGAGGTAGATCATTACGGTAGGTGTGGTTATAGCTAGCCGTAGGCATACGGTTACCACCTGTCCCACATTAGGAGGGACAGCCCCTCCCTGGGCAGTTATGTCCTGACATAAAACATTAAAAAGGGCAAATGTCCGAGATTGTAGGACATTATTATGTCCCATATATTATGTAATAGTTGCATTAAATAGTTATGCCCGTATGTAAGAAACATAAATGTTACATGCAATATGATAAGTAGCCAAAGTCCTACAACAATAAGTATGTATTGAGGATAAAAGTATGTGCTATCCTGTGTACTGACCATGGGTATGTGTCGGCCTGTAAACACTGATGTGTTTCCCGCAAGTGTCCCACAATGGACATTTGAAAATGTGGCAACCCATGCCAAAGAGGTTCAGTTACCAACACAACTGCAATGAGTGCAAATATCTGGGACAGAAATACACGGGACAGCTGTCATTTAGTAACATCCCTTTACATATCTCTGTAATTCCGGAGGTATGGAAGTATCAAACTCACCTGCATACTATATAGAAACCAATTAACAATGGCCCAATGTATATGACCGTAACTAAAGTCTACTAACTGATAGGTCTTTAATTAGGGAAGGAGCCCACACACATATATGGAATATGTAGAAATGCAAGCCCCACATACCTGAATATGCTAAGTACACCCACCTACATCCCCACACACAAAACTATAGCAATACAGACTGTAATTACAGCACAAACATCCAGTCAGTCAATTACATCTGCAGAAGCATTACCATACCTTGTGAGAGACATATTTTAAAGGTGCCATGTGAAATCGTAGCCATTGTATAATGGAACAAACGGCGATGTTACAGGTTCTGTTTGCAATAGTCCCTTATCAGATGGTTGGGATGACAGGTACACTCACATGTAGAACCACATACTCTAGCCATCACACACAATCCACGGGGGACATGAATCCAAACTATCCATGTCTCTACACATAGCAGTTGCAATTACACACAACAAAACACAATACAGGCCATCTCCCCGAAGGTAGGGCAAATGGGCAATGCCCAAGTGGAGAATTCAATTATACCCCACTTTTGCCACGTAATTGGCGAATGGAGTAGCTGCACAGCTGATGTGCAAGTAATAATTCACTCAGGAACACCAATTGGCAGCAGGAAACCACGTTACAGGTATCGACATATATAATGATGACTTGCCAGACATTCAAACCGTATGCTCATGCCATAGAACTGCTTAAACAGTGTAAGAGAGATAGTTACGAAAGTCCGGAATGATAACAAGGTATGTAGAACACTCAGTATGTAAGTGTATGTATAGCCTGTTTTGTATTAATTATGTTAGTGTATGTATAGCCTGTTTTGTATTAATTAAAAGTGTCCGCAATGCATAAAGTGGGAAAAGGTGTTATGTAGTGATGTCTTGCTGAGCATAGTAATGCTTGCAGAAATTGTGTGTCCTGCAGTGGGCCACAAGGTAAACATCACAGACACCACAAGGGATGCTACATGAGGGCTTTAAACAGAACAATTCCATACCACCCGCCGTCAGTGGTAGGGTATGTCCAACAAGTACGTGCCATAGCAGGGGATAGTATATGTTGATATACTATCACAGTAGGTTTTTGTATGGGCATATAATGACAATGACATGTCTAAGGTGGTCCCGCTGTGCAAGTATGCTTTGCATTATGGGATAATATGTAAAATATGTGTAATGTACAGTATTGTAGGTAGATATGTCAGATATTCTACACAGCATAACAGGCATATCATGCATACCAAAGGTATCGTCAATTGACATGTAGAATATACAATAACAGGATACATATGGCTTGTAGTTACGGGACACTGTAACAGCATGATAGCTAATCTAAATGGAAGAGCTACTCAATTAACCATGCACAAAGGACATGTAATAGCTTCACAGGTTCATAGTGGGGTACTATGCAGTCTGGCAAGTCTATGTGTAAGCCCAACTACAGTGTTTACACCAGCGGCACCTCTCTAGGGTAGTGTCCTGTCTGTGAACAGCAGAGCCATGTGTTACCTGCACATCTGCATAGTACAGCCACTGCAGTGATCCCTGGTGTACATGCGTGTCTCCCATCCACCAAGTGAGGTATCACATGAACAGTGCTACTGAGTGTCCCTGCGTGATGTACATAGGAATCATGTTCCAAAGCATGGTGAGTGTCTGGTTTGGGAATGTAACCCTCAAGCACATCCCACTCATCGTTGCATGTGTGCACATATTCTTGAGCTTGTTGCTCACAGTGGCTTTTGCTTATTTATATGGAGTATATCCATGAATATTGTTGTGGACATGGGCCCTGTCTGTTCAGCAGAGGTCACCCCTGGGTATGTAGTATGCAAATGTGTACAGACGTAGTGTCCGTAGTTCTGCCGCATACGTCAACCGTCGGAGCTCAATAAACGTCATGACGTGTTAATGTTGTGGTATGTAAAACCGTAGCTGTTCTGTAAGGTACACCCTAAATGGGTTGTTGTACCCTTGAATGTGTGTATATGTCTGGAGTTCAGAGGTACAATGAATGCCTATGTTCCAGCTACAAACCCAGTACAGATAAGTGTGGCCACGTAGAAGGATATCCACGCCACAGTGGCAATATGGTTATCAAAGGAGTGGGTGCGACATACGTGTGTACTACGATCACGTACAATGTGACATGTATGTAGGGGACTACCACCTATGTGATAGTTAGTGGGTGAATGGTGTAATGCAAAGGGGATGTTCATGCACCTTGTGTCATGCAGCTTGAGGCCATGATATTGATATCAGGTATCTGTCACAGTGACACCCTTATGGAGGGAGTCGGTATCAGCTGGTGGATCAATCATGGCACTTTGCATGCAGTTGTCTGGAAAGTTAGTCAGGGAAAGTCCCTCTGTGCTAGCCTGTACCTCAGGGAAGCATATACTGAACATGAGGGGCCCTATGACTGAGGACTGTGGTACGCCAAGTGTAACTAAAATACTGTAGGTACTATGATATGCTACCCTCATTGTGTGTGTCCTGTCCGTGAGCCACTTTGCATAACATCCTGAGACATAGGGGTCGATGTGCAGGTGGATGTGTATGTTGTCAATACCAGAATGGAGAACGGTGCTGAAAGCCAATGAGAGGAAAATGTAGGCTGTGTGGACTCCCTTACCGTCATCAACTACCCTGGTAACTGTATCAAAGGAGTCCACCAGGTGTAGCAGCCATGCTCTGGCCCTAACAAGTCCAACCTGGGTGGCATCAAAGGACCGGAGCCCACCAATGTCTCTGTGAATGACTTCCATGATGATGTGCCCCATAGCCTTGCAGAACAGTCCAGTCAGGCGTATAGGGCAATAGTCCCTCTCATGCATTGTGGCGCCACCTGTGTGGAGTGTGATAACTGTTGCTGTGTGCCATTCAGGGGCCACAATGTCTGATACAAGGCTATTACTGAATATGGTGGCCAAGTGGGGAGACATGTCGTTCAGAGGTTTGTGTAACTCACAGCCTGGGATGTTGGACAGTCACATGGAGTCAGTGTTCCAGGCCTTATAGGGTGCATGTTAGTACTGTGCAGTTGTGACCGCAGGGACACCGCAATGTTCCTGCATGGATTGTGGCCCTGTAGGGAGTGAGAGTGTGTGATGTTAGCATTGAACCCATCCACCAGCATGTTGCCAACATCATTTGGTTCTGTAATGATCCTGAGTAACTGTTGTATGTCAGAGCAGATGTGGGTATTGCCATTGACTACTGACATACCTCCATAATGCCTTGTGGTACACCCTGGAATGTGTTGCAGTAATGTTTACGTAGCTAGGTTCGGAGTATGTGATGAGGGATCCCGTAGCCCTACTGAGGCTGACCAGTGAGCTACCCCACCCATGGGATTGTACTCCACTTTGCAACAGCCTCCACCTGTTGTTGAAAATTATGTCCATGGAACTGGACCCCCAGAGTGGCGTCCATTATCTGGTGGGTACCATCATGGCTCTGTGTGGAATAGCATGATTGCAGTCGTGTATGTGCTAATGAAGTGCACTGGGGTATGTTTCAGTGTTTGTATTTGCATTGTCCATCTGCACGGGTGTCATGACGTTAACTACTGCTGTCATAAAACGTCTGTAGTAGGCATTGTAGTACTCTTGTACTGTGTATGCCGTGAAGGGTGTGGTGCCGGAATGTGGATAACAAGGGTGATTAGCATATGTTCAGAATCCACCAATGAGGGGATAACTCCAGGTGTGGAACACCAGTCACATGTTGGTAGTGTCCATGTCTAGGATATTGTTGGTCTTGGAGGTGGTGTGTATGGGTTGATCCAGCCGAGTGGAGGTTATGAATCCCGGACAGCGTTGTCTAATGTGCCGGTACATGAGTGGCTATCCCAGTTAAGTGTGGGGTAGTGTCAGTCTCACATCAGTAGTACCTGTCTGAACCCTACTGTCCAGTACACCAAGAAATGAGGTCTAGTAACCGTGGGGTATGTTGTTGAATCCGTAGCATGTTACAATGTGTATAGCAGTTCTGGCCACAGTTAGTTGCACGTGGAGCACCTCTGATGCATTGTGCTAAGTAACTTGCCAGGATGTGTGTGCAACATAGTGGAATATGGGACCACCTCAGCCGTGGGTGTGCCGGTCCAGGTTACATGACTGAAAGGTGTGGTCTGTGTATAACCTGTCATTGCAGGTGTGCTCTGCAGAGCCTAGAGGCAGGTCTCAGTCACTGCAGAGATATTGAAGTGGTCCATTATAAGGAATGCCTTGCCTGCGTGCATCAGAGATGAAGATGTCAAGCATTGCGTCACACGACCCCATGTTTTGCTTGCCTGTTCCCGTTCTGGTGGTGAATGTTATTGGAAACTGTGCAAGACAGGCAGTATAGAAGCAGCAAGAGCCTTACATGTTATCTGTACACCTAGGGTTGACAGGTGCAGGTCATCTGTGCCAAAGCATCGTGTTTTGTTCACCATGTCAGTCAAAGCAGACAGATACCAGATGCCTGTGGAATGACAGCAGAAGCATAGGCAACTGTTGAAGTGACACAGTCAGTCATTGTACAGTGGTATCAGGTCCGGATGAATGCATAATGCTCCCCAGGGCTTGGCCCATACCTTCAGGGCTACAAGACCGGTGAGCTATTGCATGTCCCTGCACACATAGTCTGTGAAGTTGCATCTCAGGGCAGTCACACTAACATGGAGAATGACAGTCAAATTGTACCTGGTGAGGTGTGGCATGGGTGCATAGGTTATGTTGCAGAACCAGTTACCCGACAGCAAGATGTAAGCGACTATCGCCTTGTGTAGCCTGCTGAGTGGAACATCAGTGTGACCGTCTACAGAGTCACCTATGACTGGTGTGTTGTGTATGTTATAACACCCTATTGGCTGTATGTGATGGGCACACATGAGTCTGTGGGCTATAAGTTATTGTTGTTGTGTTTGGTGATGGGGCTGCCTTTGGTGCCTACACAGAGTATGGAGAGGTACTGCACAAGTTGTACTCATATGTGTGGCCTGTGGTGGTGGAGATCTTGTGAGACTATGTGATGGGTGGGTTGTGTTGCAAATGTTACACATCCCCACATGATTGTCAGTTTCAGTCAGGGTTGGTGAAAGCATTACCCCCAGCATGGCTGCATATGTGCATCTCCCACAGGCTGTAGTGTCGTATGTTGGGAGGTGAGCATTGACTGTGTACATGAGACAATTCTCTATTGCCACATGTACGCCATATTCATCATATAGACAGGCAATAGCACTGGTACGTGACAGTTGGACATGCCTGTATATACAACCATGTCTCACAAGATATGTGAGTTACGTGTGTACAACAGCTGTTGTACTGTAAGCAAGCTGGAAATGTAAGGACAGACAGTGTACTTGTGAGAAATGGTGTGGAATGGGTGCTATATTAATCAGTAGCTCTTGAAGTGCTCAAGTTCTGAACAAGTGCTGAGCATGAAAATACAGTACAGATAGGGTGTTGGATAATATCAACCCACAAGTGGTGATGACAGTCATAACTGGTGGCACCGCACTATTACCCTGCTGAGTATGGTCTGCAAGTCCATGAACCATTATCAATGTAGATGTTAGCAGTACAGATGTAGATGACAGTACAGATGTTTGACTACATGTACCTTCGTATGTCACAGGAGTGTTCTACCAGTGGCCTGTTGACAGAATCAACACTGCAAAACGTGCCAGAGTGACATGTGCATATCACACTGGTGGCAGCTACAGTAAAACAGGGTTAATGTGTTGTACTCCCCCCTCATTGTAGCCCATACCACACAGACAAATGCAAGGCATCTGTGTATGTAAGGATGTGAATGGCCATGACCTATGAACAATAGCTTTCTCAGTGTTGTGAACAACATACAGAATGGGCTTTGTGGGTGAGGTGTGTGACATATGTGCACATTCTGACAGATGATATCAGCATTGTCACCACTAGGTGAATATCCCTGTACTCATTAACTACCACCTAGGCTGCGGTCAACATTATGGACACTGTGTAAGGGATGGTGCTGTGCAGTTCACCTCCCTGAGTTAGTGACGTCTCCAGGCCTCTTAGTTAGTCATACGAGGCACCCATGTCATGACGGGGTGCCATCCATGAGCATGGAGATCATTGGACAGGCATACTCAGCACTAGGGTGACCAATATTAGATCACATATCACCTTTAAGGGGTATTGACCATGCGTGGATGGGCGATACCAGCCTTCACAATCCTCACCTCCACTATGTAGCATGCTGGCTACCTTGCATAAAGACATGTGCTACACTATGATGTTGGACATGCTACATGTCCATATCCTGATCTGAAAGACATACGTCATGGACAGCCACCGGCCTACTACTAGGATCGCCACATGCTGGACAGATCCCTGTGCCATACATGTGACATACTCCCGCCATACCATGCAACCCTGTCCATCAAAGCTGCACATGTCATCTCTGTCATACATGGTGTGATGACCGCATGGTAGATGTATCATCAACTGTCTGGATCAGTAATGTGGCACTGATGCACCTCGCGGTGGCAAAATGGCTGTCGGATATAGCTAGGAAACCTTGCCCATACATGCTATAGTTGATAACCACCCCTGCGAATGACATCTGACTAGCCATTGTCCCATGTCTAACACATGTGCAACACAGGCGATCCGTGGCAGGATGTTGAACAGCTGTACAGTGCCATGTCGATGTATACGGCAAAACACATGCATGTAAAGGTTTCCATGTGTATGTGTGCATTGTCACTGCTCAAGTCCATTAAGGCAGTGTATGTGTTGATATGTGACATATACACAGCATCAAGGTCAACAGCATTACCGTGGACACATCCAGGTATGTGCTGATAGGTAAGGACACCAGTGCAGGCAAACAGACATGCCCACATCAAGACAGCATTCACATGGAGTATGAACAATGTAATGAGGTGACACACATATATGGTGATGATATCCAATGCATAACGTGTGTTACATGTGTGTGACACAAACATGTCAGTCGTGTCAGTGTCATGATGATTTGCAAAGATAACTGTGCAGATGTATTAGATTTACTAGAAATGTATTTGCAGCAGTATCTCTGTACATCTCTGATACTGTGACCTGTCACCATCATTATGTCTTACAGATAATGCCTCATTCACGCCTGCCAGCATACAGCCGCCAGGAGGATGATGTCCTCATCCCGTACCTCCATGAGAACTATGAGGTATTGTTCAGCCATATGCCACAGCATGCCCAGCAGCATGATGACCTGTGGAAGGATCTTCGCAGGAGGGTGAAATTATGTGGGTGGCCATAACCGCACCTACCAGCAGGTGCGCAGACACTGCACGGACTTGATACAACATGCAAAACAGCGTGCCACTGCAATCGCCAGGGAACAAGGTGGAACAGGTAGTGCACCACCAACCCAGCCCCCACTCACACACACCGAGGAGCTACTGGCCAGTCTGGGGACACCCTCAGAGCAGCATCCACAAACACTAGCTGCCATCGTAGAGGTGGGTGTCTCCCAACCAATGAGCCTGGAGTTGCCTGGTAAGTCAGTACTGCACATATCACTATTATATCCCATTTAGTTGCATGTGTCACTGTACATTATGTAATGTAACATCATATGCAAGGTATGTTGACACACATGCTGCATACTACTGTATGCTACCCTGTGTATGCACACATGTGCATACTATATGATATTGTACAGGCGCATGTGTTAACATGCACAGTGCACCCTGTGGCTGTCATACAGTCATGGATAATGTTCAAACTGCTGTGTCACCCCTATACAGGTACCTCTGGCATGCCGCACAGACATCAGTCCATTGCAGGTGAGACTGTCATCAGTATCAGGCATGTTAAAGCATAGATCTATTCGCCATGTGGCCAATTAACACTTGTACACTTGATGTTCAGTCCAGTCACGATATACAGGTCGCATCACCCATCATTCAGACTGGCTACCCATGTGCAATATATACAAACAAAATGATACACTGACATGAAACCACAGTATCTGTCATTGCTACATGTGTGGACAGCTGTGCATACAACAGTGGAGGTGTTGTACAATGTAGGCATACGTACTATACATTGGAACAACATGTGTGGTACGCAAACAGTACCACACAGTGAGCTGGGATATGGGCAGCCCACAGGAGTCACCATTGTGTTATATGCCCCTGCAATGGGTGCACACATTGTGATGAGCCATCTGACATGTCCCAGACATGTAGTGTTCTGGCTGCAATATTGTCACACTATCCCATAACACATACCCCACATACCAAACATACAACCCGTTGTCTGCATAGCCCTGTGGATGGTGACATATCTGACATCTATGGGTGTATGTCACATGGGACAACACAGACGTAAGATAGATGGCCATCACAAACATTTGGCCAACACATGTTCACACATGGTCATGGGGGATGGCCAGAGACATGTAGCCACACAGTAGATGTGATGTGTATACACCCTGTTGCACATTGTCCACACATGGTCCAATTATAGCCTTAGTTGACTGATTATACAGTTGATATGCAACACTGGACATCCTAAAAGCCTGTGCACAGCTAGTGGAGGTGTCACTTAAGTCTGCCATATAAGATGTGTTGAACATCATGACTGTGTCATAGCATGACAGTAGTCACCTGTACAGCTTCCATAGACATTGACACCACATCAGGCCACAGATACTGTACATTTCCCTTGCTGCTGTAGGACATCACCGTTAGCTGTGCACCTCATGTGTGTGGTACATCAATGTCATGTGGGACATGGTGAATTGACAAGTCTGCCATGTGTGGACATGGTTGCCAGGCAGCTAAGACTCTGTAGTAGTTGTGCAGGGGTGTCATCTGTAGGTCTTTCAGTGACCTGTCACATGACACCGCATGGTTTGGTGTGTATACACCTCAGCATTGTGGGTCACAATCCACAGTTATGTCATGGGTATACATGCAGTTATGGCTATGCAATGTGTGCATATTATGCATTGTATAGCAATATAGATGCCTCATTATGCCATGCAATGGCACAGTGTCTGTACTTCACACTGTATAGCAATGTAGACGGCTCACACTGCCCTTACATGCTCATGCACATTTGCTAAACATGCATTCTATCTGTAGGGCATACAGGCAACACTGCAATGTGATGCCCATTATGATGCTGTACATGTGTCAGGACACCACTGTGTCAGACATGTATGCATGTTAATGCACACGTCAGCAGATTACATGTCAAGGTCAGGCCAGCCATGTGTACTGTTAACCTGTTCTGGTCCACATGGTGTATCATGGGGATGCATGCTTACTACCATGATTGTGTGAACTGCATGACTACTGATATGACACCTGCTTGCTGTAGTGTGCACCCCAGGGAGGTATGCTAACTAACACTATTAATGTCTGAGCTGCATGCCGTCTGCTGTATCACATGCATGCTGCATGCCGTCTGTCAGATCACATGCATGGTGTGTCTGTGTGTGTGTCTATTGTAATTTAGAGTCTTTCTTTGCATTCACAGGTGATGTAGGTGCATTACCCTCCTGCGGTCCATCTGATGTTAGTGTCCCCACAGATACTAGCAGTGATGAACATATGCATGAGGTACAGGCAGGGTTGTCAGGGGCTGAATCTGTGCCAATGGTTGCCATCCTAGCTATGTCCCCCTCTTCCCCGCACACAGTTCTGCTGCCAACACATACCGCATCACCAGTGGCCATAGAGGAAGGACAGTCAGCGTCTGTTAGCGTGGAACAGGAACGTGTGGTGGCTACAGACGGTGTGTCTCCACACCATGGTGTCAGTGTAATGACTGCAGATGTGCCACACAGGCATGTGGCCGGTGCTGCTTGTAGGAGGACCTCTGGCAGACATGCACCTGCAGGACAGAGCGCAGCAGCTGGTATCACCAGATGCATGTTCCAGACTGTAATGGCGGCACAGGAATTTGCTGAATGGCAGAACAGAGAAGGGCAGAGGCTGCAGAGGGCTGTTATCTGTACTCTAAATGACAACATCCAGGCATTGGTAAATGCTCAACAGCAGATTGCTGATGTTCTGGACAGGCAATTGGGTGACATGGTCAGAATCCTTGACCATGGCATGGCAATCCGCGAGCGTGAGCTGTCTGTGCTGGAACATCTGGTAGGAGTGAGGCATAGGCCACATGGATGTAGGCCAACTACACCAGCTAGTGCAGGTCAACGTGAGCATGCCACCTCACATGGCCACTCCCATAGTGTCAGTAGCAGTAGCAGTGCAGCTGGTGCTGTGCTGTCCACACCAGGACACAGCAGGCCACGTGGACATGGCCTTGGACGTTCCCACATGGTTCCAGTGGACATGTGTCATCGGACAGTAGCCAATCTGTACCTCTGCCTGGTAGTGCCCGTGCAACCCCTGGTAGGCACAGGTCACATGGCCGTGGCCAGACACAGTGAGCTGTACATCCTGGTCTGTACAATCTGGAGCTGTCAATAATAACCCTGTGTAGGCCTCACAAAAGGCAGAACTGTATGCACACATACACGAACACAGCAAACACATCTGTAGGGCACCACAACACCCACATGCATACTGAACAGACATGTCCAATCAGATCACCGGCCCTTACCCACATACATGATGTCATCCATTGGTGCAGCCTATGCCTCTGGCAAACACTATCACCCTGTGCATATGATGAAGCCTGTGCCACATCCCTGTCATCCACACCATCGGTGCAGGGACATGCTCAAATGGTCTGATGCACAGGGTGAACAGAATAGTGAGAGAAGTGTATATTACATTAGTTGTGAAAGAATAGTGAGAGAAGTGTATATTACATTAGTTGTGTACTGTTGACATGCACCAGACATACCATGTAGTACAGGTTTAGCATGCATTGTTATATGTTCACAGTATGTGTCTCGGTAACAACAGTAGCAGCATGTTGGTAATGATGTCCTGGTTCCCTCCTTATGGTCTACTTGCACGTGCCTACAGGTAGCAGTGTTTGCAGTCTCCCATGTGTAACTGTGGAGTACTCACAGGCACGTACGGCAATATCAGCATGCTATACGTAGCCTCAACCTGACTGTTGGAAAGGCTAACATACCACAAATGTCCACACATATACTGATCCAGAAGCATGTGGGCTGTTTAATAGACTACAGTGGCTAGAGACCTGACATCCATACCAGGTCACATCACAGGTATGTTGACATGGTGCAGGGGTTGTACACAGCGGTCTGGCTGATGACAACATTAGAGGCCACTTGATAGCATGAGGCCTCACTGTGTAGCAGTAATACCCTGTCACATTACAGGAACATGCCCACACTCACGGGGTCAAACAACACTATAACGCACACTCCATAGTGTTGAGGTGAGGACCCCTGCCTATGTGGTAATCACCCTCACAGTACTGTGCACCCACATGACGCACCACAGAGGAAGAACATGTACAGGTAGCCAGTACGGCTGAGACTGATGGCATCAACAGGGTAGTAGACTGCACCACCATGAGGGGTTAGGGATCCTGTGTGTTCTGTATGGTAGCATACATCCTCACTCCATGCACCAGACAGCCATACATACATACACACACACACACTGTAGAGACCACAAATGCCATTCACATATGGATAGCTGATATGTGTGTGATACACACACCACCCCTGCCTACGTCATGCTTTCCACACTGCAGTATGTACAGATCTCTACAACAGTGTACAGGGGTGTGTAACAATTGGGATGTATTCCCCACCATATGTGGCATATATGGTCACACAAGCAAACACAAATGGCAGTACTGCGAATGATACACCTGCTATATGGTGATAAGTCTCACAGACATGCAGCAGTATTGGCCGCATTATGTGTACCAACACTACCTCCGGCAATTGTGATGCTATATGCACACGGGAGGATGTAAGTGTTTCAGGCGTCAAGTGACTTACAGTCAGTAACACCTGACCGCTGTGTAGGTTTTATGTCTTCACCATCAAGTAACAGTAACATAGCGTACTGTTTGCACATGTAATGGTAGGATGGCATGTGACACACCTGTGAGCCATCCCTGGCAAACATCCATCTGCACAGGTGGATCACCACTTTATGTACACACATCCATCCATACCTGATGTATATCCTACCGTACTGACAGTATTTCACCATATACAGGTGTCAATGATGGGGCTGCATTTCAACTGCATGTTGCAGTTAGGCTCAGATGAGTTATATACATAGCTACTGCACATGCATGGTAGCTGCATGGACACTACAAATTGTACATGTGTGTGTTGGTCCTACATGCCTGTCATGTAGCCATGTTTGCATGCATTGCAATTGGTGGACATGTGTGATGACATACATAACACATGGACTGTTGTATGATATGATGGGTGTCATGGGTAACTAGTACAGAGGGAATGTGTCCTCGCTCAACATTGCTACCTCATGTACTGTTAGCATTCAACAGCCATTGACCCACCTTCCATTTGCGGTGCATGTGATTGCTGTAGCCACTTGTCTGCATTGAGGACAGCAAATGCTATGCTATGTACATATGTGTTGTGTGTGTTGTCCATGCACATATCCACTGTGATTACATGTATGTCATATACAAACGTGTGTGTTCTTTGGTGTACAGCGACAGTCATCTGTCACATCACAGCTGTGTAAGACCCAGGGCCCCTGTTATGTGTAGAGCCGACCTGGTTATGTACAGTGGTATAATTGCAATGCATATCACATGATGGAACCCTGTCAGTACATGTGTAGTCTGCACAGTTGCTGTAGACCTATGTACAGTCCACTTGTCATGAGTCACACGGTGTTGTGGTAATTTATGGCTGTGTATTGCTGGTCCAACGACATAGTGATGTCTGAGGGCTACATAGTAGACTGCGGTATGTACCTCTGTGATCTGCACCTGAGACATCTGTGAAGGCTCCTGAGTGTGTACTGGTCAGTACATGTGAGTGGCCTTTATGTACATGGGGACAGTAACACCATACTGTGCCCTTCCATGTTTAGAATCTGTGTGCATGCAAGACGGCCCTTTGCAAATGCTAAGTGTGTGAGCATGCCCAGTATGCCATTGTGTAGATGGACACACAGTACATTCCAAACTGCGCCTTTCCGTGTTTAGAATCCGTGTGCATGCAAGACGGCCCTTTGCAACTGCTAAGTGTGTGAGCATGCCCAGTACGCCGTTGAGTAGATGGACACACAGTACATTCCAAACTGTGCCCTTCCGTGTTTAGAATCCGTGTGCATGCAAGATGGCCCTTTGCAACTGCTAAGTGTGTGAGCATGCCCAGTACGCCATTGTGTAGATGGACACACAGTATATTCCAAACTGCGCCCTTCCATGTTTAGAATCTGTGTGCATGCAAGATGGCCCTTTGCAACTGCTAAGTGTGTGAGCATGCCCAGTACGCCGTTGTGTAGATGAACACACAGTACATTCCAAACTGCGCCCTTCCGTGTTTAGAATCCGTGTGCATGCAAGACTGCACCCTTTTGTGTTTAGAATCCGTGTGCATGCAAGATGGCCCTTTGCAACTGCTAAGTGTGTGAGAATGCCCAGTATGCCATTGTGTAGATGGACACACAGTACATTCCAAATGAACATGTGATACTAAGCGTGTGGGCATGCCCAGTGACACCTTGTGTCGGTGATGTGCCTCTGTGTATGGGCATGGCCATTGACATTCTGTATAGCGATGGTGGTCATCCAGGCAACATATGTCCATTTTCAACGTCACGATGGATGCCTACATTGAACACACTGGTTGACTGTCTTGAAGGGTGTACTGTCTGTGGCGCGTCCCATATCTATGTAGTGTTGTTGTTGTAATATAGTGTAGATATTTAGTTGCCCTGATCACACCACTGACGTGTGTTTGTCTACGTCTACCTTGGGATAGTAATATGCTTTCAGACTGCTCACTCTCTATACAGTCCCTATTGGCGTCCTTGCCTTTGTGGATGATGTCATCCACCTAGAAGTATGCCTCTGGGAGTGCTGTATTCAGTAATCTCAGTAGCTCGTTCTGAAACTGCGTAATGCTGTAGTGTGATAAGGTAGTTAGGTGAATGTTCGACTCCCAGCCCTGCCAAGTGTGTGTGTGTGTGTGTGTGTGTGTGTGTGTGTGTGTGTATGTGTTTTCAGCTGCCTGGGGACACAGTAATGCTTTTAGATGCCTCACACCACATACATTCCCTATCGGCATCTTTGCCTTTGCGGATGATGTCATCCACCTAGAAGTATGCCTCTGGGAGTGCTGTGTTCAGTAATCTCGGTAGTGCATTCTGTAACTGCGTAATGCTGTAGTGTGATAAGGTAATTAGGTGTATGTTCGACTCCCAGCCCTGCCAAGTGTGTGCCTCTGTGTGTGTGTGTGTGTGTTTCCAGCTGCCTTTGGACACAGTAATGCTTTTAGATGCCTCACACTACATACAGTCCCTATCGGCATCTTTGTCTTTGCGGATGATGTCATCCACCTAGAAGTATGCCTCTGGGAGTGCTGTGTTCAGTAATCTCTGTAGCGCATTCTGTAACTGCGTAATGCTGTAGTGTGATAAGGTAGTTAGGTGTATGTTCGACTCCCAGCCCTGCCAAGTGTGTGTGTGTGTTTCCAGCTGCCTGGGGACACAGTAATGCTTTTAGACGGCTCACACCACATACATTCCCTATCGGTGACTTTGCCTTTGCGGATGATGTCACCCACCTAGAAGTATGCCTCTGGGAGTGCTGTGTTCAGTAATCTTGGTAGCGCATTCTGTAACTGCGTAATGCTGTAGTGTGATAAGGTAGTTTGGTATATGTTCGACTCCCAGCCCTGCCAAGTGTCTGCCTCTGTGTGAGTTTCCAGCTGCATGGGGACAGAGTAATGCTTTTAGATGGCTCATACCACATACATTCCCTATCAATGTCTTTGCCTTTGCAGATGATGTCATCCACTTAGAAGTATGCCTGTGGGAGTGCGGTGATGCCGGAACTCGGTAGCGCGTTCTGTTACTGCATAATGCTGTAGTGTGGTAGACTAGACAGGTAGATGCTTGATTCCAGGGCATGGCAGGTGTGTGTTTGGCAGTTATAGCATATGTGTTGGTATCTGTGGGTGGCTAGCTGCAGGATGTGTCCAGTTTGTTTTGTTGCTGACCTATTTAGTGTCCACAGCCCGCATATTCTGCCAAGACACTGGGTTGTCAACACATACAGTCACCAATAGGTCTGGTGAGTAACTGTCAGCAGCCCTACTCTTGCCCTTGCTATGGTCTGACCCATGTGATGCAACATAACACACGTGCCTTGATATTGACAACACTACATGACACAGGTGGCACATGTAGTTTCCTTTCCATTCTTGTCTAATGCATTGCTGTCATGTGGTTCGCTGTTGTGATATAAATGCCATATCTACATATGTGTGTACATGTATATGTGTGTATATATATATATATATATATATATATATATATATATATATATATATATATATATATATATATATATATATATGTCCATGTATATATGTCTACAAATAATATATGTGATATATGTAGATGTAGAGGTGGACATAGATGTAAACATATGTCTGGGGACATCAGCACTATTGACTATTTGTGCTGGATGATCTGTACGTGATAACCTGGGATCTATGTATATCTGCCATGGCGTGGTGTTCATGCACATCGTCTGTGGTGTGCAGGGCCATGGGTTGTAGTCATGTAGACATCGGTTATTTTGTTGCTGGGAAGACCATGGGACATCAAATATGGTGATGGTAAGGCACCTGCTGCCAGCTGTGTGTGGATCTGAGTGACACTGAGCAGTGGTTAATATGTTGGAAGTTCGGTATGGGTCATATAACTATTCATTAGACGACTATACTATGCAGATGAGGTTGACTATGGTGTATCACATTTATCACCAGGGTGTGCTGCTGGTCCCTGGAGTGTATGTGTGTAGTCAGCCAGGTGCAGGTCTCGCATATAGTTGACAGCATGGGAGGGGGGTCAGGCATACTGTACGTACATTGCAGAACTGTGCCTCGGGACTGCTCCTGCCTTAGCAAACCTAAGCTAGGGGTGTGTCTATACCTGCCTGGTGACATTGGGAGGGATGACAGCAGTGGTGGGGTAGTCATGGTGTACAGGCTGCACAAACAGGTGTGATCAGCGCAATCAGCTGATGACATGGCCAGCCCACACATGTACAGTACATTAATGCGAGCAAGCAGCATACACACATGTTTCGTCCACACTCTGCACCACCGGTGTATACCTGCAAGGACATTTCACGACACAGTCCAACCAAATGACACGGGCTGCAGCAGGCAACATATACCAACATGTGCAGGAGGCTGGGGCAGTGCGGATGTGTATGCTGCCGAACAACCCTTACTGGGGTGACATAAGACTTTATAGACCGAGGGTGACTTACCAGGGTCTACATGGGCTGGGGATGTTGGAGCACTATGGGGTGGACAGAGACCTCCTACAGCAGCTTGTTGACCTGTGCCTAACACATCAAACAGGCCGAGGGGAACGCATCACAGTGGATACCATGGGATGTGTTGGCCTAGGTGTACTAGCCACAGGTACCTCACACAGCACAACTGGGGATATCATGGGTATCTCACAGGCATCTGCATCCAGAGAATTTCACCACTTCACAGATGCCATGTCAACACATGCTAGTGAGCACGTACAGGTCCTCCACACACGTGATTAGTGGACCAGCAATATGAATCAGTTCAACCACATGGATGAGTACCCTGGGGTACTGGGTGCTATAGCCTGCACACATAGCACCACCCAGGGAGCAGGGTAGGGCCTACAGTCAGTGCAGGGGCATACCCTCCAACAGCTAGGCCCTATGCGATGGCCAGGGCATGAGATTGAATGTGTGTGCTGTCTGCCCTGGAAGCTGTGATGTGTCCAATATATGGCATCTGACACAGCTGTAGCACACCAATGCCTATGTGGACATCCCCTACAGTCTCCTAGTGGGGGATGCTAGGTAAACACTGGTGTAGTGGCTTATGACACCCATCAGCAATGCACACACACCTGAACACTCACACTATACTGAGGCGGATGCACAGGCAAGACATATACATGTGCATGTGTTTGGGATGCTCGGTTCACAGTTCTGGTATCCGGACACATCTGTTGGGGCTCTGCAGTATTCACAAGCTACATGCATACATGTTATGTTATTTGCTATGCTACACAATGTTATCCTGCAGTAACAGTTGCAGCAGGAACAGCATGGGGCAGGGCCACACAGCCCAACACCACTGCCAAGGCCTGTACAGGCACAGTGTGACTTGGTGAAGGAACTACCTGAGTAGGGCAAAGTCGGCGCCAGCCTGTGCACAGTATGACCTGCCCTTGGAAAAGAGGCAACACAAGGCATATGCACTGACACAGTAGGTACCCACGGATTTCCCCTCTCTGACCAGCACACAGTACAATGGATGCCAAACATGACAGTACCTGTACTCGGCCATGTATGGGAGGTGCACTGTGTGCATCTGACACAGGCAGCACTCCAGCACCGTCCTCCAGTCTGTAACACAACCAGGGTATGTCTATTGACCTAACAAGTGGCAGTTGTATTAGAATGTGTACTTACCCTTTGCTCTGGTATGTATGTGAGCATGCAAGTGACTGTGGTGGCCAAATGTTAGGGTAGCAGACAGTACACATCCATAGTGGCACCATGACCTCTGTAGCACATACGGGGGTCACAATGGTAGGCTGTAGTACACAGGGTGTCCTAACCCACTGCAGATTATGGGCTGACCTTCATGTGTGTCCGTACAGCCCACACACGTTCCATGCAGCTGGACAGATGTGGACCAATACAGACAAATGATATACGATGGCCTATGGATATGCCCAATGACTGACCCCAACCCCCTATGACACACACACAGATGACAGCAGGCCAGGCTGTTTGATGTAGGATGTGTAATAGGACGTCCAGTACCACTGTGCTGGTAATTAATGCTGGGAACTGACATACCCTGGTATCCCGCCAACCAGCAGTTTAGGTAGGTCCATACACTGACATGGAGTACCCGGCAGACCAGTACAGTAGCGGCAGATGTGTACAACTGTTGGCTGTGCCCCCCATCACACCTACACATGTGAGAGTCATGTGCACCACTCACGGTGCTGTGTAGGACTGTGGTTGTGGTTGCATGTCCCCCCACGCTATACAGACATGTAGCAACTGTCAATGCCACATGACTATTAGCTACCCTGCAGACACAGCATGTCACCTGTCTGTGTAGATCGGAGGGTCAGCAACACAGTACTAACTATCTGGACATGTGACACATGCAATACAGTTGACCATACTTTGCATGCTCACACACATGACGGTATTGTCAGTCCACAACATGCGTAACAGTCATACTGGGCATGCTCACACACTGAAACACAGGACGGCCAGGCATGCACACACCAGTGGTCAGGACATATCTGCCAGTACATTGCTATACTGTTGGATGTCTGCACTGTATGGTGTTTGCAGTCTATTGTCTGGACATATGCCATGGTCTATTGTTAATTCACATCAGCTATGTGCGCAGGGTACTTCTACCATCACGTGTATAGGGCGGTTCTTTGTTTGCGGACAGGCCGACACCTTTGGATACAAACCGGGTAAGGCACAGTCCAGAAGGTGGGAGCTGTTGTCCGTGGGTTTGCACAGTGTTAAGCACTGCTGGCCTCTGGTCACAGCACCTTATACACGTTTACACTCCACATTTCTTTGACAGGGCACTACTGGCATACTGGTAGACAAACACGCTTACAGCCGCTCGCTCTCCGACATTTCCTCTTACATTTGTCACTCACGCTGTGTGTGTGCAATCCCTTGTGATGCGTATTACATCAGACTACATGACTACAGTATCGGGTATGTGTAACCATTTTGCGACGGCAGCCGTTCGACTGTATGGACTCGGCGGCCTGTCCAGTGATGTACTCATATTATATGCATGTTCCTCATATGATCTGCTCCCATCTGCCTGATACATGGGAACCGATACTCTGCAATGCTGACGTGTGACTTGAGTTTGTTAACGCAGCTGTCTGCCAAGTCATGCTACCGCATACCAACTGCATGTTGACCACCTTTCAGACTGCACAACGGGAGACTGTAGGAGTGACACCTTTCCCACTTTGCATGGGACAGTCCCTCATCACACATCACATGTGACAATACCAGAACTCTCCACCAATCAGGGACACATTTCTGCAGAATCAGGGACAGGTCATGAAAAACAGGGACACTTTTACAAAAGTAGTGCTATTAACTTGACACATTGACAGAATCAGAGCATATCACATAATACACATATTCTGAAGTAACAGTTGTTTATAACTCTTTACTTATTGTCATTAGTCAGTAAGTGTAATTCACCACCTTTCCTTCAACAGCCACTACATTCAGGAGGAATTAAGAAGGACACAGTTAGACTTTCAGTCAAACTCAGGGACGTACCTGACATTCAGGGACAGTTGAGTGGTATGGACAATACTCTAGCCATTGCAACTGTCCTGATTAGGGGACCTTCTCATGTTATAGGTGTCTGTACTGGTTGCTTGTTACAGGTCTTGTATACCTGACACGTCGATATGTCATATGTAGTAGCATAAGCAACTATACTGCTGCTAGACTACGCTTTGATTTGCTCCGATATGTATATTTCTGTACTATGCATGGCTGTAAGTATGTTCTGCCCTGGTACATCTGACAGTTCTACAAAGCAGGTTCCACTTTGGCCATTCAGACTGGTGGCGGCCCTATAGACCCTATATGTAGAGCTATCACATGTGTCGAGGCAACACATACCCACAGAAAACCTCTCAACTGTCCCTGATTTTCAGTGCCGTCCCTGATTTTGACTCAAATTTTAACTCTGTCCCTCTTAATCCCTCCTAAAACTAGTGACATTTGGAGGAAAGGTGGTGAATTATACTTCATGAATAATGACAATAATTAAGAGTTACAAACTTCTTTTACTTCAGAAAATGTGTATCAATTCATATGCTCTGATTCTGTCAATGTTTCCAGTTAATAGCTCTAATATTTTAAATGTGTCCATGATTGTCCTTGTGTTTTCTTGACTTGTCTGTGATTCTGTTGAAATTTGTCCCCAATTGGTTGAGAGGTCTGACCCACAGCCAGTAGTACACGGACGACCTCCACGGTTTGCATATGTTAAGGTTATTCATGTAGCATTATAATTGATAATACTGTTTCCTATTACATGTAGCTGTTACTGATACAACAAATTGATGTCTGACACCACTACACACACTATATAGCCTCCATTCCCGAACTCACAGGTGACAGGCCATTTGCCATAACTGTCGTTTTGCAAGACACAACTGCCCAGACGGGTGTGTCCCTCGCAGGCGTACAGGTGTTTAACCTCTTCTATTATGCTATCATCTACCTGAGGTGGTCAGCAACTTATGCACTTTCTGTCAGTAGCAGAACTCACATATCGATGGGTGTGACTGAACACCGTATCAAGAACAATGCACAACACCCTACGGGACACATTTAGATGATTGGTTCTATTAACCAGACACATTCACAGTCACAGAACATATGTATTCATTCACGTTTGCCGAGGTACATGCCGCTTATGACTCATACATGTTGTCATCTGTCATTACCTGTATTCCACCACCTGTTCACCTAATATCAGTAGTTCTGGCAGTGTTTAGTTGGACTTTGTTACATTCTGATACATAACTATGGACGTCCATGCTAATCGGGTACACGGCACTGTGTAGGTCTCTATGTATTCCCCGATGGTTTACAAACTATCTGGTAGATGTGCTCTTCAGGTTTGGGAGGTGTAGGCGTATGCTATGCCCACATAGGAATATTAATGACTTCCACTGGGTGGGCCTACTACATCTCTGCCAACCAGCACCTGCACACTTAAGCCCATTATTGCATACCCATGGTCCACCTACCTGGCACAGCTCTACAGCAGTCATGACAAATACTTACTGCGAGCACAGCTGGGGTATGAGCACACCCCTACACATTGCCCACTCTCCCCATCTCGGGACACATGTTGTATGTTTTGTCAACCCATGTATTATCACACTTGCACAACCTACTGTTCCATGTACACCTACATCCTGCTCGTATTAGTGTCAGTAGATTCTTTCATAACCTGAATTTTTGGGGTCCTGCAAGGGACACTGTTATCCATGTTTAAAGTGTAGACCTTGCAGAACTCTCCCACTGGTGCTTTCCTACCGGTGTTTTAGACAGCGGCAGTGTATTGATCTGTATTGCCCGTCTGTATATCTGTCCGGCCTAGCTGGGTGATGTGGGGGGTACAACGTTTCTTTATTGGACCTCCCAGTCACAAATGCCCGGGCTGTAAATATGTTCTCCCTAATTGCTGTGAAGTAACCTATTTATGTGAATGTGTATATCTACACTGACATATAGTTTATTTTGTGTGTATACGTATATATCACTACCTGTTGTTTGTGTGTATATATCTATCTATATATATCCGTAGTATATCCTTGTGTGTGTGTGTGTGTGTGTGTGTGTGTGTGTGTGTGTGTGTGTGTGTATATATATATATATATATATATATATATATATATATATATATATATATATATATATATATATATATCCGTATGGATATACATGTGTATGTAAATTAATATAGCTATGTATATATATATATACGTTTTATCTATCTATCTATATATATATATATATATATATATATATATATATATATATATATATATATATACATCTGTGTGTCCGTTAACCTATACATTTCCCGGACATGGACACTTACACATGCGTATTGGTTTTATCCCTGCTTCAACAGCATACTATTGCCTTAGTCATTCTGACACCGACACTTCACTCTGGTGAACTTGTGCTCAGTATATTGCACGTTATGCAGCGGACAGATGTCGCAAGTTTTTCATGTCTGGGGTGCCGCTGCTAACTGGGTTGTGAAAGTGTCATTCGACCTATTCCTTGTATGCGCAGCCTATTCCTGCTACTGTGTTTGTTTCTGTACACATTCATATTATTACTGTTGATAGGATGTGTGTTTGTGTTACTGTAACTGTACGTCGACAAATTGTTGTCTTCATGTAGTTGTGTCTTTCTGCTTTTCCTGGTTTGGGGGTGTCACAGCAGAATTCCGTTCCACTCATGGGTGGCGTATAGGTTTTACATGCCGGGCTGCCAGACTTGATGCACAACGTCCGACAACGATACGCCCATTCACGCATGTCTCCACGCAAACGACGCTCTATCTGGGAATTGCAACTACGTACTAACTGACCTCCAAGGGCCGCGCCATTGCACCCAGTGCAACATACCCTATCACTCCTGTGTCCATACTCGCATATCCATGGTTTCTCCTGCACACCCGTGTTGAGTTTCCCCGCATAACAGCCATTATACACCTGATATCGCAGCCATGACACACCTTTACACATTGCCCTCTCATGAGCGTAGGGGCCCTACACACATTTTGTACCGCCTCATGTATTCACAGGCTCACCATCCATTCATATTTGCACATATGTGCCTTTCCTGGTGTTATGGATTATGAATGATTTGCGGGTTACAAGTGTAGGTGGTCGCAACATGTCCTACATTCCGTCTGTTTAAAATGTTGACGTAGCACTTCGACAATGTTATGGCCACTGGTATAGCCCTACCTCTGGTGTGGAGAGCGGTGCTCTACCCACACTTGTGCAGCTTTATGTGACATACGCTGCGAGCACTTCATAATTCCTAACGGATTCCCTTCACAACCCTTAGGTTTGCTTTCGTCTTTCAGCGTTCCTAACATATATATATATATATATATATAGATATGTAGCTATATAATTGCATATTTCTGTTAAGTCTGTGGATATTTATCTATACACACATCTATCTAACTATATATATATGAAAGTTACAGCTGTAGAAGACAACATACATTTGCTATGCTAATAGCTGCGTACACCCGCACAGGCCCACTTGCATCTACTTATTCTGAGTTACATATGTTTACAGGCACGTCTTTAGGATTACATGTGCCTTATTCCCTATGACAGTACCACTTTGATGGAATCCGGTTAACGGACCCATGCGAACGCGGTCACCTTTACATGTATAAATGTTGGCTTTACAGCACAGAGGCATTCATTACACATTTAATATGGTCTATAGTCGTACTTGCACCGGGAATGCCTTTACGTTGGGCGGATGCTGTAACCACTACACTATTGGTGTTCTGGCTCATTTATATGTATACCAATGGTTCATAGCTACTCTGACATATGCCTCACCGCTTCCCTTACACAGCATGCATCCATTCTCCTGCTGGGAAAACCGCAGTACTACAATTAGGACATTCCCTGTTTCCTACTGCTCTAGACCCGTGCTGCAAGTCTACTCACTTCAAAGATATTCATAACTCCTACGCTTATAGTCCTTGCACATACACGTGTTTGATTGTCAGGGTGTTCATGTGCTGGTCTGGGGTTTAGGCTCGGCCGACTGGTGACTAGCACTGCCCTGGCACTGTTCAAAGATCAGATGTAGCACATGGACAGAGTTAGTCCAGAGTTTAACATTCTACCTGTGTTTATGGACGCAGGTGTTTGGGCACCTCTGACCACATTATTGGGTCGGCGCTACATAATTTAGGGCGGGGAGTGGTTCCACTACATAATGCAGGTTGGGGGGGTTCCCTTCACATTTAACTGTTTCATTAATTTATACATACAAATTAATATTATTCTGGACATCTGTTATGAAATCACTACAGGTATGCAATAGTCTTGTCAGCAGCTGGGACAGTTGGTTGGTGTACTTCTGTGTAAGGACCTCTCTGATACTCGGGTACTCGTGTCTACAGTGACAGGGACAAGGCTATGACAACTCAGGGACAATCATGGACACTTCTACCATATTAGTACTATTAACTTGGAACATGTTGGACAGATTCGTAATACTACTAATTGTCTGCAGTTAAATGCGCCTATTACTCTTCATTGTTGTAAGTAGTCATTCTCATTCAACACCTTTCCCCCAAAGGGCACTGGCTTTGTGAGTTTTTAAGGTTCTGGCCAGTTATTGTGCAAATGCTCCAACCATTGGTATCATTGACATTGTCATATTTATGGGTTGTGCTGTATTCCGGTGACTAGGGTTGGCACCTTTTTGAATCGCCAAGATGGGACATTTTCGGAACACACCAGGTTTTACAAGCTGACACATACTCACAGTCAGTATAACGTATAGAACTTTACTTATTTGCCTACATAAAAGCCTATTGTTGTAGCAGTTTATTTGCTTATTCTGTTTCTTGTAACATTTAGGTATTGCAGATACTGCAATAATTATTTTCTGCTACTATTACATAACATATGAGACATAATTATGTCTTACAATCCCTGGACATTTGCCATTTGAAATGTCTTTTGTCAGGACACAACTGTCCAACGATGGACTGTCTCTCGCAAAGTGGCACAGATGAGAACCCTACTGTGGACACCAGATTGTTTGGGCCAACACATAGCCACAGTCACTGCAGGTTTAGAACAGTAATTTGTTTCCTAGCTGTAAGCCTTATACCTTTGGCACTTTTGTTGTTTGCCTGTTTCTTGTATGAATTACGTTTATTCTATCCTGATGACCGGTTTAGGCAACTGTTACATGCAGTATGGTGCATAGTTATTTCCTACGGTCACAAGACATTTGGCATTGTACCATTGTTGGTCAGGTCACACCTACACACACATTAATTGTCCCTCATACAGTGGATCAGGGGTATCCTGTTTATGTCAGTGCCTTCATCACCCTTATACCATGTGCCACTATGCGAATGTGTGCAATATATTCTCTCGCTTATTTGTGTTGGGACACGTGCGTCACGGGCAGGTGTTTGATCCTGGGTAGTAGGTTATGCATGACCATTTAGGGTTGGACAGTGTCGTGCACCTCTAATGCACATTCCAACTTGTGTCCAGATATCTACAGGACTGGACTTTGTGTCTTCCATTCTAATGTTTATACAGGTTACGTATCCCATGAGGGATATCCCAAAAATTGGACTGGTCCAAAACAAGACGAATACTGACCATTTTTCTGGCATTATGAAAATGTGCTGGGGGTTTTACATGCAAGGGATACATAGTGTGCAATCCTGCAACTGCCTAGGGTGACACTACCTACTACATATGCGTAGTGGTCACTATGTGTAGCTGTGACTGCACCAAACCAGTAGGCCAAGTATAGTTGGATTTGGTGGACGTTCAGGTAAGGGAGCGGGTTGTGTGATGTGGAGGGGATGCTGGGTAGTCCATTATGCATCCAGGTGTGCTGCATTTGTTTGTAGGATTGTGTTCTACAGTATGGCCTGTCTGGTTGTATTGCAGCTGTTTAGACATGCGTTTGTGTTTCTTTCAGCTTCACCCGCTGCTCCCTCATACACCTCTGGTTCACCTATTCTGCATACGACACAATATCGCCTTGGGGGATTGTACCATTAACCATCCCCACACACACACATATTCCTCACACCCTATACATCACTGCTTTGGTTGTTGGCCCATGACACGGTCAGAGTAACACATTGAATACCCTACATATGTCAGGTACCTGTATGGTTGTGTGGACTACCCTGCCATGTTTGCTTTCCACATGCTATACCTCACGCACATAGGTACACGCCCATACTTAACTTTCATTACATGGTTGGTATACCCGGGTACTACCCGTTCAACTGTGACACATCCTGACAGGTTCGGCCTGTACCGCTGATTTGCGGATTTTGGCAGACTGTTCTACTCATTGGTAGGATGCCACCTTTTCCTATGTCCAGGATGGGATATATTCCGTACACATATCCAACTGTACTGGACAGCACATCCCCACAGTCGACGGTACGGATAATACTGTTCCTTTCAGGCTACATGTTTCCTTATTGTTGTAGCTGTTTATATGCTCCTTCTGTTTTGTTTACATGCTTATTCTATTTCCTATCACATTTGGTATGTGAAATACAGACATACCTTTTGTATGTGACTATTACATGCCTTGTGGGATATGATTTGGACATACGGTCGCTAGATATGTACATTTATCGTGTATTTTGTTATGGACACATCTGCCCAGCTGTGTACCCTCCCTCACATTATGGGTCAGCTGGTGACCCTAACCATTGGGCTGGACGTACCTACTGGCGGCTCGCTAACATATGATGAGTTTCACTTCCACTTGGTATACTATCTACACTGCATTGGACTACGGCCACACGGTCTTCCATGTCATTTGTTCATGGGATAGGGACCCATTATTCCCTACCATGCATTTGTGTTTGCTTCTTCATTTTGTGTTCACAGGAGCTTTCTTGCATGCTTTGCATACGTTTCAGTATCCAGAGATACTGACAGATGTGATTACTATCTTGCAACTTGTTATATGCAAGCATTTTAGGTTGCACATTGACAGCTGGCATTTCCACGCCTCTGTGTGGCACTTCGACACGCCCTATGCACTCATGCTTCTTTCCTGTGTACGTGGCTGTGGTGGCAGCGTGCCTTCATTAATATGCATTTAGCGCTACTGCGCCATCTTCACGCCGCACTGTCGGTGCAAGCCTACCGCCGTCCTTGCGCCGAGCTGCATGAATCCCGCGGATGGTATTCTATCAACGTTCTAAGTCTGTAAGAGCAATATCTAAAAAGTGCTCCTATTTTTGGCCCTTTGTCCCCCCATTATTTATGGCTTTGTTCAGATTTCTTTCTCTAAGAGGTTGAGAGGTATGGTTGGCAGCTGTGTTAAAGGTTAAAACACTGTGCTGTCCTTAATAGCTACAATTGGATCAATAAATAAATAAACAAATGTGTGTGTGTGTGTTATGTATGTGTATCTGTGTGTATGCATGTATGTATGTATGTATGTATGTATGTATAAGAACTGTCGCCCACAAAATGAAAACAGCCCACTACACCAACTCTTATCAGTCATCTGTGCTACCAGTGGCAATACTACCTGCTTATAGACATGCATACGATCCAAACCCATTCTGCCTTACTAAAGCATGTTATGTGCATGTTGCAGAAATGTTAGACTTACCTTCTGGATGAAGTAAGATGGACACAACTCATTACTTGGGTATCTAACCTTATCAAACACAAATGGACTGCAATGATACATAGTGAATGAGTGTTCATTGGATGAATTTCAGTCTGTACTGCAAATGTGAAATATCATCTGATATACCTGAATATAATTTGAAAGTTTCAAGTCAAATCATGTTCCTTAACATTCTATATGAAATTAGAGTGCTATAACTGCATAGTACAGAGTACATTAGTTTTCATCTAGTCAACAGGCAACATAATAGAAACAGCACTCAGCAACTGAATCCAGCAGATTATCTTCAGTTTGATCAAACACTGTGTCAGAGACATTGTATTGGATTTAGGGCAGTGAAGTATGCATGTGCTTTATAACCCAAGTCAATAAATTAAAGAGTTAGAAAACAAGTTCTTAGAATAGAACAAGCTCAATTACATAATAAAGATGTGCTCTGTTATTCTAAACATGTCACTGGAAACAGAACGTTTGCAGAAAATAAGAATAGGACACTTTGCATCTTTTCTAGAATAGTAATAAGAGCATAAAGAGACTGTCAGTATGACAAAATGATAGTTTTATAAAGCTTTACACTTCATACATATCTTCATCAATGTAGGCAAGCATAGCACAGAATATTAAACTAAAATGCACTTTGCTAAAGTTGTAGCATAATAACATTATTTTTCTAAACAAGTGAGACTGTGCCAAGCCTTTGATGCCACTAGCATGGGGGAATCACTCTCACATTCCCCTAAACTAAATTTAGTAATTCTGAAGTAGTACTACTTGGACTAAAAGGAATAGCTGGTTTTGCTGGAAAACAAACCTGCCTCTCTAACTCCAAAGGAGAGTGACTCTGGAGTGTGCATACTTACTTCACAGTTATATGGATGATACCCTCCCTGTGGGAGAAATAAAGACACCTTGTTGTAATTTCCAGTAGTTTATTCAGTCAAGTAGGTAGTTGGACAAAACACTGCCAAGGTTCACCTCTGGAGTTGCACTTCGTTTCAACACAAAAACCTGAAAACTGTGTGAAGAACATGAACCAAAATGTTGAAATAGTGCATTGGTGTTTCTTTTTTTTCTTTACATCATATATATGTTTGTATATGCGCACTTTTATTTTTCTCACCAGCTTTCATTATTTATCAGTTTTATTCAGTACATGAATTAATCATTATGCTTTTAAATAGTGTGATTTCATATGACCAGACGGGTCATCTGTTTAGCTGCTTTGACCACTATATGAATTTTGAACATGTGCCTATATTCTGATGAAGTCCTGTGACTTTTATGCCAGAGTATGCTGAATATGCTGTCCTTTGGATGAGATGTTGATGGTATCTCAAGTGGATGTAAAATTAATTAATTAATTAATTAAATTGAATCTACCTTCCTTTTACAGTTCTCCTGTGTGTTTAGATTGTGCACTTTCTCCCTGGGTGCACTGCATACCTGTACCAAGAAAAGAGCATCTTCAGTGTTAAATTGACTGACTACTCACTACCAGTAGTCAAGTCTGTCATCAGTGTATGGTTTTATTTCAATATTTTTCAAAAGAAAACCAATGTTACTTTACTTCAGGGCCTCCCTGCATTGTAAATAGAGTGCACAGTTGGACGCTAGAGCACCCCCCCACCACCTTTTGTCCTGCGCTTTCTAACCTACTCAGTAGTGTTGCCTATAGTAGATAACTTTGTAGAAGAATTTTTTTTCTTTTTTTAGCAATAGAATTTACAGGAAATAAGCTCATTTAAACAAAAGGTGAGATTTACAAAGGGCTTTACTTTAAACAACTGGTGTACTATGCTACAGCACTGACCTGATTCTCCTTTTTATAAGCTGATTGGTGCTACCCGCTCCGTTTTCCTTTGCTTCGCTTGGGCTCATTTTGTTCTTCTGCCCTACCTACATTCCCACCTACCCCCACTTTCATTTCCTTTATACTTTACCCTAATTAACCACACCCCTTATAGCACTAACAAACTCCACCCTTCACCTACTCCAGGTCAGCTATCAATTCAACAGCACCTCCTAGCTAGCCTATCTCTACATACAAAACCCCAGCTTTCTCTCTACGCTCTATTTTAAGCCATTGTTCCCCTCTCGCACCACTTTTCCTTTTCACATCTACATTCCTGTTCTCCTGACATCTATTTCTCTTTTACCCACTCAATCTCTAGATTACTTACCAACCCCTTTCAAACATTCTCTCACTCTTCTTCTTTTCCTGCTTATTTATTCTAACACTTTCTACCTCTTATCATGGCCCTTTGACCACAGCTTTGCTATCACCTACCCTCCCCTATCTCCACAGTGATGTTCAAACATCTATCATCTACTCCATTCCTCCCTCACTATTCTCCAATTGCACAACTAACCTCCACAAAATTAAAATTCTCCCACTCACTTCTTATAAAATGAGACCTAAGTACTCCACCTATTATCCTCTTGCAAACTCTAAGATATTTTACTTTATTGACTTACTATGTTTGGTGACATTCACCCCAATCCTGGGCCACACACCAGTTGTTCTACACACAGCTATACTGACTTCCTCAACATCGCTCCATCTTCTCCTACTCTATCCACCATTTCTACCCCTGCTACTTCCTTAGACTCTGCTAACCACACACCTTCCAAAAACTTAACAATGATATCTCTTAATATACAAAGTATAACAAATAAAGTGAGCCCTCTTCACTCCCTGATCACTCAGTATACCCTGACATTCTCACTTTCTCTGAAACATGGTGACAACCACATATCTCTGACTCAGAAGTTCTTCCCCAGGCTATAATATTTTCTGACTTGATCATCTCTCTAAAAAGGGGGAGGTGTAGCCATTCTATACTCAGAACAGCTCTCACTTTACCCTCTTCCCACACCCCCTCCTAACATTCACCCTGCAGAAATTCTTATAGTTAATTGTAAACTTAAATCAAAAAATCTTGCTATTGCTGCCATATACATCCCCCCTCCACCCAGAAATAGCATTCCAATCCTAGAGCAATTTCTCTCCTGGATCTCTGATAACATCACCTATGAGACTATTATCTTGGGTGGTGTTAATACTGACTGGACTATTATAAACTCCTCCTCTCCCCATAGCTGCATTAACCTCTATGGCTTCTCTCAACTCATCTCTTCTCCCACTTGGTATACTAAAAATACCAACACTGGTACAATACTTGATTGGATTCTCACTTCCAACCTGTGCCTCTATCACAATCCCTGTACTCTCTCAGATTCTGTTAGTGACCATCCCCCCCAGTCCACAGACATTCTCCTCAACTTCATAGACTCCACCATTTTAAAGACTGTCGCAAACTCTTAATCCTGCTACCTTCAACAGTATACTTTCCACTTTCAACTGGCCCTTCTAATACAACCTTCCTCTTGATGAGGCCATTTCCAAATTCAATGAATCCTTCCTTTATACTTTAAACTCATTGGCCCCCATTAGAAAAATTAGACTAAAATACAACTTCTCACCTTGGCTATCACAACCCACTCATAACCTTATGATACAGAGAGACAGAGCCTGGAAGATTTGGAAAAAAAACTAATCTGCCAACCCATCTTCAAAGTTATAGAGAACTCAGGAACCATACCAAAAAACACATTGACAATGACAGAAGACAACACTATCATAAACCACTAAATAATTCTCACTCTAACCCCAAATTATTTTGGAACAATATTAATAAGCTCCTTTATCTACTTAACTGCGGTGGTGGTGCTGCGGTAGCATTGTCGCCTCACAGTTAGACGTTGCCCGTTCAATTCTCAGTTAGAGCATCTTCTATGTGACAACATGTGTGAATGGGCATTCCTTCATTGAAGGTTGTCCGTTAGGCCCGGCAAGCCAGCACGTAAAAATCTACTGCCAATCATTAGCGGACCGGAGTTCCACTGTGGCGATCCCTAACTGGGAAAAGCCGAAAGACATTAATAAGTTCCTTTATCTAGGTAAGCCTAATACACATAATCCCTGTCCAAACAGCTCTGATCTCGATACTGCTATTCTTCTAAACACATTGTTCATCGACACTATCAAAAATCTAACTAGAAATAAAAAATGCAAATCTTTCATCTATCGATTCCATTCCCACCTCCCCACCTTAAACTTGTCTCTGAAACCCACCCCCATTGCATATATCAGATCACTTCTCTCAAAACTTAAACCATGCTCTCCTTCTTCTGACGACTTCCCCCTCAATTCCATAAAATTGCTGCTAACGCCATTGCCTACCCTGTCTCCATACTTATCAATCAATTCATCCTTGAAAATACTGTACCCAAAATATGGAAGAAATTTTATGTTATTCCCCTTCATAAAGGAGGAAACTGTACAGACCCCACCAACTGTCACCCCATTGATATTCTATTCCCCCTTTCCAAAATAATGGAAAAATGCATACATAAACAAACCCTTGAACACCTTTTCCTGGAAAATATCTTAACACCTATACAACATGGCTTTTGTCCCCATCATAGCACTGCCACCACTCTGATAACTTTCTTACAGACTAAGCGTTTGACTGTCTCCCACAATCTGATTCTATCTAAACTTAAAAACCTTAATCTCTCACAATCTACCATACTCTGGTTCACCAGCTACCTCTTGCATAGACTCCAGTCTGTCAGATGGCTATTGGCCTCCTCTCCTTTCCTTCCTGTTCATACTGACATACCCCAAGGTTCAATACTAGGTCCCTCCTCTTTAACATCTTTAGAAATAATCTTCACATGGCTTGCCCTCACAACCCTCTTATCCAGTATGCTGATGATTCCACTATCATATCTTGTTCCGATACCCCCACCATCTGGCCCTTGCCCAAGACTCACTTCTGTCTGTTGAAAAATGGCTAACCAGCAACAAACTCTTACTTAATACTAAAAAAACTAAATTTCTTCTCTTCCTCCCTAAATCTCTACAACATTGTAAAAACTCCTTTTCAGTCACATCTCTCAAATGCTACTATCTCAGTCGAAACTCATACTATACTCCTTGGTGTTGTTATTGCTGACCAACTTAAGTTTGACATCCATATTCTACAGGCCATCAAAAAAAAAACACACCAAAAACTAGGCCTATTATATAAGAATAAAAAATACCTGACTAAGAGCACAAAACGTTCTCTGGCACAAGCTTTTCTACTGCCTACTCTCTTTTATTCTGTACCTATACTCACTAATCTCCAAACGAACCTCATGGCCAAACTTGAATCCACCTACAATAAAATTGCTAGATTTGGTGCAAATCTTCCTTACCGCTACCACCACAGCAATGCCCTACAAAATTTTCTATGGTCAGAAGCTCAAAAGCAACTCTTTCTTCCACAACTCTAACTCACTCACTCTATTCTAGCAAATCCCTCCCTCTGCCCTGCTCTGTCTATCCTAATCTCTCCCTATACTCCCAAACGCTGTCTCTGTAGAGCAGACCAACATCTCTTGGAAGTCTATAAGCCTACAAAACAAACGGGAAAACTTCTGTATGGCCATTCAGTTGCCAACAGCTGGAATAAACTTCCCCCAGACGTATGAGCTACCACTAGCAAATTCACTTAGAAAAAAATAAATAAAAACTAAAAGATTACATGCTCAAAACGTAGTCTTGTCCCTACCCCACTCCAACCTGACCTGTTCCTTTTCATCCTTTTTTCCTCCTTTATCTCTGTTAACTATACCCCTATTTCTTTTCTTTCTTCCTGCAGTCGAGCAAAAAATCAAAAACTATTTATTGTCAAATGTTAATTACTTTTCATATTTTAACTTAACTGCAAAGTGCTAACTATGCTTCTACTCTCTGTGTGTATGTATTTAAGATTTTGTTTAGAATGCTGTTTACTGTTGGTATACCTTACGAGTGCCTTGTTATTACTAATAGTTAAACTCTATATTTGTATATGTTTTATGTTTTGAAGCTTTGCTCCTCGGGCCCCTGCTGAAAAAGGGCTTCTTGTCCAGTCAGACTAACCCAGTTACCGAATGTCAAATAGATAAATAAATACGATCCCGCTACATCTACTGAAAACAGTAAGAGAAATTCCTCAATGCCCTGGCCAAAATGCCCCTTGTAGAATAAATATCACCTCAGGTCTCCACTGGAAATAGGTCGCTAGACTAGTGGGACTAACCTGGTCAGCAAAGTATAAATAAACAAAAATAAAATATACTTAATGGGAAATGCAATGTCTAGTAAATGCAAATCCATATTACATTTCTAACTATGTACAATAGAGCGGCATACAACTATGCAGTAGAATTACATATAAGATAAGAAAAAAAAAAAAAAAAAAAGGAAAAGTCTACACAGCATCTGGAAAATACCAGGGGTGGTTAATGGGTTGCAGCCACTCCATTTTAGGCAAGAAAATGTACTTCCATTTTCAAAAGTCTTTTCTTATCTTCTTGTTACTTATTTATTTATTTAGTTATGCCATTCATGGTATCCACCAAATCCTTATTAAGTCCCATTAAACTTGGAGAGTCCATGACAAAGAAAAAAAAAAAAGTTGCTATTTTTGGCTGTTAGGCTGAGTTTTAAAACAGCCCAGAAAACATGATTGTATCTCCAATTAAAAGACAAAAACAGCACATTATGTACTATCTCTGGTGCCTTTTTTGCGGTTTTGGTAGTTGTTGTTCTCTCTGGTGCCTTTTTGGTGGTTTTCATGTTTTTTCTATCTCCATTTACATGCAAGCTGATATACCTACTGTTACATCCCCACCCCTATTAGCTAAGTGCCCACCATTATGGGGACCATTTCTCCTGTAAAGTAGAGCAGCCAAAGAAGGAGAGCATGCTATCCAGCACCACAAATGCTAAGATCTCACCTGACTAGTTAAAGCACCAAGCTGAGTTATCCAGTCATAACTAAGATCACAACTGCATGTGGCAAACCATTCTGAACATATTTATTTAAGTACAGCTCCCCAACAATCTTACACAGCGTAAATATGGTTTTGGAAATGAATTAATAAATGGAATGAATGAAGAAATTGTAACTTGAGGAAAATAGCACAAAGTCTATATAACATGGTTATTATTTTAATTTAAACTGCATGATGAACAACTTGGTACTTGCAGCTTTTTGACAGCAGTAGAAAAGTTCTCTGTAATTATTTTAACTCAGTCTTATTTTATTAGAGTCACTCCACTGAGTTCATGGTTTTTAACTTAATGCAGGACACAAAAATGATTTGCTTCTGTTTGCATGCTTAGTGCAATCAACAAGTATATAATCAGATGCAGAGCTCCCGACTGCAACAACTTGTTTCTCTCACTATACCTAATAGAGGTTCTTATGAACTGTATGCCTTTAACTCCCTGCTACCATTATGCATCTACTGATTCATCCTTATTTTGAAGTAATCTTTAATCAAACTAAAAATCCATTATGGCTCTCCTGACTTGAAGTAACAAAACTTAACACTGATTTGTACACTGAACTTACTTTGTCTTTAAAATGAGCTTGAAACCACCATTATCTTGCTGCAGAGCTCAAACTGCAGTTTAGTAAGAGTACATCTTAAACCAGTTTCAAAGTACGAGAGACTGTGTACTTGTGTAGAAAATATGCGTCATTACATTGCATGTTATCTGAAAAATGAGGGTCCCATACAACTCACTAGAACTATGGTGATATGTTGGGACACACACACACATATATATATATATATATATATATATGTGTGTGTGTGTGTGTGTGTGTGTGTGTACATTTTTACATAAAGTATGTGACACATATGTGCCAATTGGGCAAAATCTGTGTAAAATGACTAAGCTATAAACTGGAAGCACAAAACACTGGAATCAATTACAATGTTTATATTTCTGTGCTACAAACCATCAGCAGCAATTATGAATTTCTGCTTGATGTTGGTCAGTGTGTAAAACTGCTTTTACAGGAGTACCTGTAGTACATGTAGTGCAAAGTTTTTTTTTCTTTTAATAGCAGTAAAATGTTTGACATACAATATAATGTATGATAGCTGAAAGTTAGGCCAAAAAACAGATCTTTCTATGCATACTAAAAATACTCAAATGACAAAAGGCATCAAATAATAAAAAACATGTAACAACTCCAACAAATCAAAGTAAATCCATGGATCTTTATTTAAACCCAACTTAATATGTTAGCACTTTCCTGTTCCACCAATTTAAATACTACTTGCAAAGTCGCATGGAGACTGACCCATACTTTTCAGTCTCTCAACTATCAAAGTCAAAGAAGGGGGACCATTAAAAATCACAGCCGAGAATCCAGATTCACAGTACTCAAAATTTACATATGCATACATTTGTGCCTCTGGGAGTAAGAGTACAAATATATAAATTTACCCTTTTACCAGGTACAGCCTATATAATTAGAACTCATGTGATGCCAACTGATACACAACAACACAGCTGTACCAAAAATGTAGGATTTATTGCACTGTAAAAAGATTCAAGTGCCTGCTTCCTTGGCTTGCTACACACACCAGTCTTAACTGTAGTTTAGTTAGCATAATATGCATAAGCATTGTATAATTTTATTTGTCCACAATGTGGTTGCAGAACTTGAATAGTCAAAAACACAGAAGATATCTCAGACTACAACTCAAACTGAGTTCAAATCATTTCTGACAAAGCCACACTGCCTAAAATTTTCTTGCCAGTCTAGTATATTTTAATTTCATTCCTCCCTTCTCAGAAAAAAAATGATTTTGCTCATTTAATTCCATATGATTACAGCATCATTACAAAACTGTTTTGCATCCTGGCTAAATTATTGCCTACAAGCTCGACCATTTTTTTTTTTCATAAAACATCTTGCATTCTGACACAGTGGTGCAGCGGTTAATGTTGTTGCCTCACAGCAAGAGGTTCTCCGGTTTGATTCTCGGCTGGGGTGCCTTCTGTGTGGAGTTTGCATGTTCTCCCTGCGTTCGCATGGGTTTCCTACCACATTCTAAAAACATGCTTCTGGAGCATTTCTCCCCGGGCCGATGCTGAAAACAGGATCTGTGGAACCTAGTTGGACTTTCCCGGTCAACAAATGTTAAATAAATAAAAAATTTCTTAGACCCCTGTATCCTTTCTACTTATCATAACATTAGAAAAGTTTTGCAGTATACATATATTTACTTACACACACACACACACACACACACACAAAAACCATCAATTGCAGCCACTTGTATGACTGCATCTTAAATAGAAGCCAAGAAATATATTTCAGTTTGCTGCTGTTAGAACCATGCAATGCATCCCAATGCAACAACCCCATGATTAAGGACTAAAAATGCAACAATTTTTAAATTTTACTCTAATTCACTTAAAACTCAGTTTGACAATAGGTGCTGCCTCAACATGCGTTTTACAAACAACAGTATGAAACTCTTTAATTATTGACTAACTATAAAAATTAGTGATTCACCAGAAAACAAACTGTTACAACAAGGTACATAAAAAATATGAGACAAAATCAGGTGCATTCTGCAAAAGCAAAGACAGCTGATGGGCAGAGCTCTTTTATTCAGCAGTGCACAGTATCATTTTTATTTTAAGAAGATCATGGAGTGCTAGAGACCTTATCTGCTACTGCTGTCTTTTGACCATGATTAGTCCAGATGTGTGTGTGTGTGTATGTCTCTCTCTCTTATTAGCACTTCAACTGAGCCAACAAAAGAGAACAAAATGGAGCTTCCTCACATTAAGAAAAAAAAAAGCAGTACAGACACTGATTTAGGAAGTGTCTGCCAAATACAGAGTAGTGGACAGGTATGTTCTCCACCAGAGGTATGATAGGTTTAGACAAATTGTTCTTAAAACATTCAGACATCCAAATTTCTTACAAATAAATTATTGTAAAATGTAAGTACTTAATATATTCACATTTCAATACAAAATAAATAAAAAAACAAATAAATGCACATTTATTTATTTCTCCTTTGTTACATGGTTATTCTCACTAGTCTAGTAGCCTCTTTTCAGGGAGGAGACTCAAGGTGGTATTTATACTACAGATGAAAATTTGGCCAAGGCATCGAGGAACTTCCCTCTTCATTGTTGGAGTGACCGTTCCATTCCCAGTGCAGTGGCAGCTGGAAGAATGTTGCTCAAGGATGAGCAAGATGGTGAAAAGCACAGGGGTGTGATTGTCAGTGCTGTTTTGAAGTCGCTGCAAGATATGGAGGAAGTTTTTTTTTTCAGAAAAAGCTGTTTGATGTTTCACAAATAAATTAATCTTACAACAATGGATGTATAATTACAACCCTTCAGTCAGGAGGGTGACATGATGATATACTGAGTGAAATGATGCAGCAGAGCATGCCAGAAAGCGGAAAGGATGTTTTGTGGGGTGACATTATGGATAAAATACAAACTGAATAATCTGAGTCTATTTTAAAGGAATGAGTTCAAAAACAAAAATCGTACACATTGACAGTAAAAGAACATTAAGGGAAGGAAGTGAGAGGGGAGCAAAAGAAAGGTGGTGCAAACAATTAAAAGAAATGTGTACTGAGAAGTCAAAATAAGGAAGAAAAGAAAATAGACTGGCATGATATATGGGACAACTTGATGATGCCATTAGGTGTGAAGGCTCAAGAGGTAAGAGCTTTTATTCTTATTCAAAATTAGTCATTTTATGACATTATATTTGAGATAGGTTTTGCTACTGAAAAATTTGGGAGAGTATGAAAGAAAAATAAACTGCAATCCATGGAGCCTGTATATGGTTAAAGCATTTCAAGGGAGAAAAAAAAAAGAAAATGCAATTTCAGTTGTAAACTGAAGTTGGAAGAGACATTTAAGTAAACTATGTATAGAATTTATTCACATTACTAACGTTTATGATAAATGAAGTTTGGCAACAAACTAAGTTGTCCCGGGACATCTTCATAGGGGGATTAGGTTAATATTAGGGAGAGTTAAGTGGGTTCAGGAGGGGAAAGGGTTAAGTGGAGGCAGGGATAGTTGGGAGGAAATGAGATAATGATGGGGAGGGGCTTAAGAGGATTAGTCTGGTGTAACTGGGTTAAGCAATCACATTTTGGCATGAACTTGCTAGATGTCAGGTTCATGTCCGTGACGACTTCGGTAGTGTCAGGTAGGCCTTGAGTTGGTAGTTGTGAACAGGTAATATATATATATATATATATATATATATATATATATATATATATATATATATTTTTTTTTTTCATGGTGGGGGCACTTACTTTCTCTCTCAGTCGAGTTCATGATCCATTGGATCCAGGAGGTTGGTTGGGGGTGATGTTAATTTGTGTTCATGAGATGGTGTAAGTGCTATTTTCTTGTCTTGGAGGTATTTTGGGCTCTCTTTGATAAATTGCAGTGGTGTAGGCAATGGGGACGCAGCTTTTAGGGGACTCTAGCAGTAGTGGGAATGGTGTATTCAGTGTTGTTCATCGTTTGGACGGATTCAGCAGGATACTTGGTTTTAGTTTTAGAGTAGCGGAATGCATGACTCTTTCTTTCATTTTCGCTTGGTGGCACATTTAGAGTGGTGGTGAGGCAGTGTCTGATTCACCTTTGGTAATACAGGAGTGATTGTGCCATGGGCTGTTACCTTGGAGTTGGTTGGGGGTGTTCCCCTTTCTGCTGGTCTATAGCGCATTGTCAGGGATGGTGGTTTGCTTTCAGATGTGATGGGAAGTGCAATCTTTCTGTGGGGGCAGTTTGTTGTACCACATTCTGGGTTATTTTCCACAGCAGTGACTTCTTGTGGGCTCTGAGTGAGTTAGGTAAACCACGCAGGAGCAGGGTGGGGTTAACAGTCAGTGCCAGCACTTTCTTTCATGCAAGCATACACACACAAAAGTCCGCTTTTTCTTTTAATGATCATAATTTACTGATTGGTGGGGTGCCGCATGGGGTTTGGGATTCATTGGAGGCAGGGTAGGTTGTTGTTGCTGTTTTGAGGAAAGTCTAAGTGACAGCACTGGATGGCTTTTTGCGGGCTCTGGGAGAAGCACAATTATTGCCTCAGCGCATGCGTGATACGAACGGGTGCCGCTGAAAGGTTATCACATCACTTATCTGTTCCATTGCCTTCCATTAATGGACACGCACAGTATTGTTACTTTTTATAATCATAACAGTAGATTGTATTATTTGCATGTCCTTAACAGTATAAGCTTTACCTCCATGCTCAGCACTCGAGTTTACTTTACTTGCAAGTGAATGGATGGTCATTTGGTTTTAGGAGTTTGGGACAAATGTTTCTTCCATAATTTAAAAAGTAGAGGGTGCTGGGGTGCCGTCTTCTTTCTCTTCACACAGGGACATGCATGATGTGACTGATTTTTGGTTACCTCCAGGTTCAACAGTATGATGGTTTACTCTACATGCAGTACATCCATTTCCTAGCTTCTCTCAGTCTGGGGGAAGTGCATTGGTCAGATTAGATCGTTCCTACACTGTTTTACTGCAACTTGCTTTAGCTTGCCATGGTTGTGTGCACATTGGTGGAATGCAGTTATTGAGGGGATAGTGGCTTGCTGTTGCCACAGGAGCATGCCAGATGATTTCTGTCTGGCGTGGGGGACCTCTGGCATGTTATTTGAGGTGAAGACTGTTCTCGGGTAGTCGCAGTGTTCGGACAGTCATAGAAGCTGAAGGATTGAGTTTGGTGTTTACTGTATCCATTTTGTTTGCTTCATTTGTATAATAACTGGGGCTAGTGTCTTTCAACAGTTATCAGGCTCTATTCTGTGGATATGTGGCATCTGAAAGACAGAGGTCTCTGGCGGCAGTAGTCAAGGTTCGGGTTTGGTTTGGGACTGTGTTTTTGAGGGTTGTGTCTGTTTGTGAAGATGCCTGTCAGAGTCCATGCAGGGCATGGCTTTAATGGCTGGTGGGGGTGGGTTATGGCAGGTGCAGCTTGCAAGTGGGTCACAATTTTTCTGGTGACATCAGTCTTAAAGCTTATATTTATATAAAAAAAAAAAAAAAACACACGATTGAAGTTTTACTGCAGAAGTATGACTCAGTTCAGTTTGACTACTGCAAACTAACAAGGGGAGGACAAGAGTCCAGGTGTAATAGATCATTTTGTATCAGAATCAGACTTGTCTGACTTTCTAGATGACAGTTGGGGTTTTAGGTTGATGCCCACGAAGCACTGCACTGTCTGCTTTCAATGCGGGTTATTTCCGTGATTACAAAATGGCGGTACAGGAGTCAGCAGCTCGACTGGGGAGTCAGGGTCTTTGAAGGTTTAAGTACATCTAACTTTGGGGGGTACAGACTGTATGGTTAAAAAAAAATATATATATATACCCTCTCTCTTTCTCTTTCTCTTCCACAGGATGCATTGATTTGCTTCCAGTTCATTTTGTCAGTTGTGTATCACTGCGTTTGGTGGATGATGACTAGGTGGCAAAGCTGTATGTGTGGCTCTTCCAGTTGTGTTTGGTGTGTGCAGGGCTCCTACTTTCTCCGTGGCTTTTCATTGTTGGTGCATTTTCACCTCAGTTGCAAGGGGCTTTTCATGGGCTTGCTGATGCAATAGAATAGGTGGGTATATGGTGGAGATTATTTGTTACTATTAGAGGGTTTAATTTTGTCCTTTTCTTTGTAGGTGGTGGCATGCCAAATACCAGGGGTGGCAATACATAGTGAGCACAGAATTCACAATATATTATGAGTTAGGTTGAGTCTTAAGTGGGCTATTCTATACACAACTTCACCCTCTAGGTCCCTTCATGTGTGGGGTTTATTTTTAACATACTCGACTGTTAGTTAAATTTATCTTGGGTATTTGATAGGGTCATTGGACGCATTGCTTCAGTTATGGCTGCTTTGTCATAGATGGGAGTGGCAGTGGTATATTTCTTTCCCGGTTGGCAGGATAGGTTGTCCTTGAAGATGCCTTGGAATGTGAGTGGCAGTGGTACATTTCTTTCCCGGTTGGCAGGATAGGTTGTCCTTGAAGATGCCTTGGAATGTGTGTTATGTATTTTGGATGTTTTACATGTCTTTTTCTTTCTTGCAGATGGGGCCGTGGAATGCTGCGGCTGTAATTTGGAATAGGTGGGTATACGGTGGAGCCTGCTTGTTACTATTAGAGAGTTTAATTTTGTCCTTTTCTTTGTAGATGGTGGTGTGCCGAGCACCAGTTGTGGTGATACAGTGAATTCGCAGATGATGGAAGCAGTGGCGAGTGAGAAGGTTACACAAGGGGAACACAAGTGGGCAATCGTTACTGATAGGCAACAGTTACTGATCGAAATTGCTGGAATGCAGAAGCCATCATGCGGTGGCTTGAAAAGGGGATTTGAAAGATGTGGTCTTGGAATGTGATGGCTGTACTTTGGAATAGATGGTGGTGTGCCGAGTACCAGTGGGGGCGATACACAAGGACTTCACAGATGATGGAAGCAGTGGCGAGTGAAGAGGTTACAAATGGGGAGCACAAGGTGGCAACAGTTACTGACTGAAATTGCTGAAGGACAGAAGGCATCATACAGTGGCTTGGAAAGCGGATCTGAAAGGTATCGTTTTGATAGGATGGATGTTTTGCCACTGGAATGGGGCACAAGGTGGGTCCAAGTAATCACCTTATTAGGTATGAGCCCTCTGTTCAATTAGTGAGAGCTGATTATTGCATTGGTATAGGGAGCAAGTAAGGAAGAGGTAGGTGGGGGGGCAAAGGGGAAACAGTTGGGGACAATTTGTGTGGAGTGTGGGAGTGAGTAGAGTCATGACATTCATAGGATCACAAGACTTATTAGGTTAAAGCCCTATGGTTCTTCTCAATTTTGTGAGTAGAGTTTTAGGAAGCATAGTAGGTAGGCGGTTGGTGGGGTAGTTTTAAAACTAGGTGCAATGCTACAGAGAAGTTAGAAGGTTTAAAGGAAGCTTGGGTGCAGGATAAGGCTGCGGTAGGACAGGTGTTAATTGCCTACTAGTGGTATAGGTAATATAAGGAAAGAGCTCTCCAGCGGAAAGGCTAGGGCCAAACAGAGGTTAAGAATGGTTCGGTAATGAGTGAATTGGGGGTGTTTATGGCTGGGTAGGTGGAGTATTTCGTTGCTGAGCACAGATGGGTTTTCAGGAACTAGGTTAAGGGGTGCTAGTTTTTGCTAGTTAAGGTAGGGCATTAAAGTTGGAATTATACTGTTCCCTACAGTAATGGAGTTGTTGCACATATAGAACTGGGTAGTGGGTTGGTTAAGGTGATATGCTATGGTTAACAGGGTTTTGGGTGAGAGACTTGGTACTAGTTGTTTGACTGGGTGCCATCTTGAGTTTAAGGGGTTATAGTTTGTGGTTTTGTTGTGGTTATAGGCTGTCAATACATCCAGGTTGAGCCATGATTTCAGCTTTGAAGGCAGAGGGCTAAAAGGGTATGTGTTCTCTTGGTGTGGATGTTCCAGTGTTACAACGGGATCACAGTAATCCTACTTTTAGTTTCATTGGGGGGTGTTTCAGTGATGCCATGGATTGGAGTTTATGACGGGATTCTAAGGTGCTTTACAGATGATGGGTACACCAAATGATGTTTGGCTTGACCCTTCCCTTTATGGGAAATGGATTGAACAATTTTGAGTAGAAGGGAGGGGGAACAGCCTGGTCAGGCTGATTGGTGGAGAAAAGGGATAGGCTTGACCTCTTCTGTTCCCCCTCTGATGTCTGGATGTTCATTTCAAGGATCCTGGGAAAGGAAATGAGTAGTTGGAGGAAGCTTGCTGAATAGATAAGCAAGCTGAGGTAAGGATGGTGCTTATTTGGTGGAAGGTAATTCAATGGATGGTGCATGAAGTGAGTTGGGATGCTGCTTCATAAGTAAAGTAACAGAGCAGAGGTATGGACCCTGCTTGTTGGGCAGGGTGAGTAGGTACGCTGCCCTGATTAACATTGAAGTGAGATGGGATGCTGCTTCATAAGTAAAGTAAGTGAGTAGAGGTATGGACGCTGCTTACTGGGGCAGGGTGAGTAGGTACACTACCCTGATTAACATTACAAGGATGTTATGCTGTATTTAGAATCGATTATATCATGAATAGTTGTAATTAATAAAGTTGGTGATCAAAGCTATGCTATGGAAATTTAATAAAGGTCGTCAAATGTCATTTGGAGTTGTTGTTGAGTCTTTCGGCTTTTCCCGGTTAGGGGTCGCCACAGCGGAACTCCGGTCCGCTAATGATTGGCAGTAGATTTTTACATGCCGACTTGCCGGGCCTGATGCACAACCTTCAATGAAGGAACGCCCATTCACACATGTCGCCACACAGAAGACGCTCTGAGAATCGAACGGGGCAACGTCGTCAAATGTCATTTGGAGTGATGCGTATTACTGAAGGGGACCAGGACAACAGAGGCTGACGGACAGGGGGACAGGATTGTCATATTGTGCTGAGCATGAAAAACAATGCACATATTCCTAGTATGATAAATGTAGAAAGAAATATTAGTGTTGTAAAATATTGGGGTTAGCCCAAGGAATGTTTTTTTTTTCCTGTGGGAATGATGATCATTTGATAAGTAACTGTGATAAAAGGAAATGTAAGTGCGGGAAAATGGCCATGATGCAAAAAGGTGTGAACTAAAGTGTTATAAATGTAAAAAAACCAGGTTGTTTACAGATGGATTGTAAAATAGAGCAAAAAGATGAAGAAAACAAAGGGGAGGGAAACATACAAAGAAAGAAAATAATGGAAATAAAAGAGAAAGAAAATGTAGAACAGGAAGAATGAGATAGAAATAAAGAAGAAGATACAGTTAAAGAAAAAAGAAGATGTTATAGAGGAATTTTTTGAAGTAAGAGGTGAGAAAGATATAAATTGGAAAATAGGAAAAGGAAGAAGACTTCTATTGGCCAAAGAGGAAGAGATTGAAAAAGAAAGTTTTTTTTTAGGATAAACATAAAAGAGAAATAGAAAGGAAATGGATAACAATGTAGATATATTAGATTTGTTTTAAGAAACTCAACATATCTAAGGAATTAAAACAAAGAAACAGTGACAATTTTAGTGTACTTTTGGTAAATGCAAATAGTATTAAAATAAACTTAGAAAGATAGGAACTGTAACTTGGTGGAGTAGGTGTGATGTGGATGTAATAATATTAGAAAATGTGAGATTTGTGACAAAAGAAAGACTACAATCAAAATAGCTTTGGGGAGCGAACACAACCTGGAACATAGGAAATGAAAGATGTTCTGGAACAGTGATTCTTTGTAAATAGCCAATGAAAGTATTAAATACAACACTGGTAACGTTGGAAGGCTTATTACTGTAAACTTAAGATGGAATAAGCAGGTATTTAGAATTATATCACTATATGCTTACGTCACAAAGAAAGGGAAAATTTATTACATAAAATTTTAGATTACGTTGTAAAAAGTATGAATATAATACTGATTGGAGGTTTCAATTGTGATTTGACAGGAAAAAGAAAAATGAGAGGGAATGATGTGAAAAAAATGTTAGAAGTTATAAAATGTGGCAAATTAAAAATCTGGAACATTAATTTAGGACATGCATTTGGGGTGCATATAAAACTGAAACAGATTACTTAACTTATTCAAAAGAATTAAAGATCTCTGAAGGAGAGACAATTGTAACTTCTTTTTTTTTAGATTATTTATCGGTATGGATGGAGATAGAGGAGAATAGGGAGTATATAAGGATGGGGAAAGGGATAAAAAGGATAAACAAGAGAGTATGGGATGAACACAGAGAGAGAATAATGACACAATTATAGAAAGACCACATTAGTATCAGGGTATATTATAAAAACTCGTCTGAGTAGTAGCTTTGTCTCAAAGAAAAAAAATATATATTTTTTTCTTTAAATGTCAGATAGATGCAAGTAAAGCAGAAAAAGAAAAAAATGGCAGACTATGTATGGCTGCTTTAATGGTTCTAGAAACAAATTATATTGTTCTGTAAAAGAATGGAGAATATCTGAAACAAAAATAGACAACATTAACTAATTATTTAAGCAAAAGGTATTTTTACAAGGTAAGAGGAAGAGGTATCAGCTTACTTAATAAAGTTAGTTAAGGAAGATACTAGCATAATGAGAAAGATGAAAGATGGGAGAGGAGAAATAAAAAGATCCCAAGAGCAGATTATGAATATTGCAGTAAATTATTGAAAAGAATTGTTTAAACAGAGTAAATGAACAAGAGAAAATATGGGATGTTAGAAAATTATCAGAACAATATAACAAAGAATTAGAGAAGGAGATTTCTTTATATGAATTAGATAGTGTATGTGTACAAATTAACCGACAGTCATCAGCAGGACCTGATGTATAAGAACTTAACAGATTGCCAAAACAGTATTTTTAAAAGTTGTGAATAAATGGTTCAATGAAGGTTGTATGTATAAAACTTATGTAGCAGAATATTTAAACTTATCTGAAAAAATGAAAAAAAAAAAAAATGAAATTAAAAACTGGAGATAATATTCGACAAGACAGACTATAAGATATTGATGAAGATAATTCAGAAAATAATTGAACGTGATGACTGCAAATTAGGAGCGGTCATTGAATCTCACACTGACACTGACACAAATGTTCTCCAGGAGGGGCTGACACAGACAAACAACTGGTGTCAGAGCCTTGGACTAAAACTAAATGCCAAGAAATGCATAACAGTATCCTTTGGGAAGTCATCCATCCCTGGTAACTATTATATTGACAACACATCCCTTAGTGTTGACCCAGTAGTTAGGGATTTAGGGACACACATAGATAGTAATCTAGCCTTTGATCGTCATGTGTCTACAGTGATGAGGAATTAATTCTATGTTACTCAACTTATAAACAAAAGTATGGCATCTAATTCCTTGTTCCACTGTATTTGGCATTTATCAGACCTATCATTGAGCACAATGCCTCCTTTTGTATGTACCTAATCAGGCATATCTAACAATTGGAATGTCCACAGAGGTTCCTCACTGAAGGAATACAGGGTGTAAGCAATATGTCCTATTAAGACCACCTCAAGGCCATATCCCTGTATTCTGTCTCCTACAGGCCTTTGAGGGGAGATCTATGCCTTGCATACAGGGCATTGTCAGACCCCACTCTGATGGATCTTCTGCATATCCATAAAATAAACAGAACCAGAATTACCCATTCTAAAGACTTAAACCTTGCCTAAGATATAAATAGGACCTGCTAGAGAGAGAGTTATGTATCCTAGAGACTACCCCGTCTATGGAACAGACTCCCCATCCATGTGAAGTACACAATTCAAGTGAAATTTGGACAACTGGATGAGAAACCAGAAATTCATCCCTGGATTGGCACCTATGTCTCTAATGGACAGAGGTAACCTGTAAATGGTTCATCTCCCAGGCCCATGCTTACACTTATCAAGGGTATCAGAATTTGTCAGAGGTTTCGGCTGCATAGCTAGGCTTAAACACGTATGAACCTATAAGAAATACAGTCTGTAATCCAATGGCTAGACTGACTTTAGAGACTGGACAACTCAGCCTTTTTGGTAAAAAAAGAAACAGAGTTGATCTGAGTTTCTAATTTGCTTTGTTCTGTAAAGATAAAAATGTAATTGTCTATGTACATCAAGGAAATGCAGCATGTACTCTTTTTTATTCGAAAAATTTGGAAAGAAAAATGGCAAATGAATGGATTGGCTAATGTTATTCTCAGAAGACACTTTAGGTAAAAAGTTAAAAGGAAAAGTTAGTCCATAAGGAAACCCTATCCTTATAAAAATGATGTAAGATTTTTTTGAAGAAAGAGCCCACAGTTCAGTATTCCCTTTGCAGAAGTAATGGCTACTAAGATGACTGGTTTCCATGAAAGGAATTTTAAATTAGTTTTAGCTGAAGGTTCAAAAGGTTTCTGAGTTAGACCTTGTAGCACAAGTGCCAGATGCCAAGGTGGTGAGGGATCCTTTACTGGAGGACTTTTAATAGAAAAATACCTTTCAGGAAAGCTTTGCATAATGTAGACAAAAACCAGGGAAAATTTCTGTTACCTGCATGAAATTTAGAAATTGCGGGCAGTTGAAATTTAATGGTAGAAAAACTTACTCCATCTTTAAAAAGAGTTGCCAAAAATTGAAGAATCACAAAAACTGGGGCAGAGGAAGGGTCAAGTTCATTATTCAAAGCCCAAATGGAGAATCTTTTCCATTTGCTTGTCTATGTTTTTGATAGATTCTTTTTGAGAAGCCAAAATAATGTCACATACAAGGGAAGAGAGCCTTGGCTGTCTAAACATTACAGGAGAAACCATGCGGTTAGTTGGAGGGCCTGTATGTTGGGATGCTGGATCCCTGATGTATGAGAGAGAAGATCTGTATTTGGCTCCAATATCCATGGAAGATAGCAAAGGTGAGACCATAGGAAGGGGAACCATACTTGCCAAAGCCAGAAAGGGGCAATGAGAATTACTGAGCTTTTCAGCCAACTTGCTTTTTGTAGAAATTTGGTAATCAAGGGGAGAGGGGAATAAGCATAAAGGAGACCGGAGTGCCATGTGTAGACTAGAACATCTGTCAGTGACTTCCCTTGAGGTGGGATAAGATCAAAGTATCTGCTGCAATTGCTGTTTTGGGGAGTAGCAAAGAGGTTACAGCAAGGTTGGCCCAATGATGGAAGCTCATTTCTACCAAAGAATGATTGAGACCACCCGTGAGACATCAACATGGACCTGCTTAGTTTGTCTGCTAGTACGTTGGGTTTCCCTGGAATGTGCATCACAATTAGAAAGCAGTCTGATGAGATCATCCATTCCCATACTCTCATTGCCTCTCTACAGAGGGGATAAGATCAGGTTCCTCCTTGTTTGTTGATGTACAAGACTACAAACATGTTGTTGTCCTGAACTGCAATAGTCCCTAGGGGGAGAGCATCTTGAAAAGCCTGCAATACAAGTAGGACTGCTCTCATCTCTAGAACAGTGATATGAAAATTGGTCTCACAGGGATACCACATGCCTTGGACTATTCTTTCAAAGAAATTCCCCCCAGCCCAGTTGAGAAGCATCTGTATTCAATATGGCCATTAAGGTTGGTAGAACAAAGGTCAACCTAAGTAAATATTGTCTGATTGGATCCACCAGCAGATGTGTCATTTGCAAAATGGAGTAAGCCTGACTGGAAAGATAGGGGTTGATGCAGAATGGATGACTGCACAACCAGGGTCCATTGGAGAACACACAAAGAAAAACGTGCCAAAGGAAATAGCACAATGGCTGCTGGAGTGGTACCTAGTGCTTGAAGTACTTATCTTGCTGAAGGAGACAGATGGAAACGAAGAAGATGAACCTGACTTCTGATAGGAGAAATGTGATGAAGAAGTACAGATTGTACCTGTGTTGTGGTATCCATATATGTACCAATGAACTCCAGGCTCTGGATTGGTGTTAGGCTTGCTTTGGCATAGTTTATGTTATACCCAATGTCTTGCAAATCTGGAGCAAATAATCCATGGCATACAGAATGTTATGCTTGGAGGGGGCAGTGAAGAGCCAGTCTTCCAGATATGGAAAGACTCTGAATCCTTTTATTCTCAAAGGAGCTGCCACCACTGCCATACATTTGGTAAACACCATGGGGGTTGCTCTGAGTCCAAAGGATAGGGCTCTAAATTGGAAATGACTGGTTTCCAGCCAAAAGTGTAAATGTGTTCAGGAGCATCTGTCTATTTTGATATGATAGATCTTCAGGACATGTACTATCAAGCACATCCAATTATCCTTGTGAAGAAAAGGTAAGATGGATTGTATCATGACCATTCAGAACTTTGATTTTATTACACACTGATTCAAATTGCTTAGATCCAAAATGGGTCTGTGGTCCCCTGTTTTTTTGGTCACTAAAAAGAAGCATGACTTACGTCATGCATTCTATTTGTTCTGGTGGGACCTTTTGGATGACTGACTTTTTAGCAGCTTTTGGATATCTTGTGCTGCTGCCTTCCTTTGTCTGGGTGGAATGTTGGGAAGCTTCTTCCATTTGGAGGGAAGAGTATAGCAAAAATGGTATGTAATAACCTCTGGATATTGTTCTTAGCACACATGAATCTTGTGTTATACTTGCCCAGGTATCTGGATGCAAGAACAATCAACCCCAGAGTGCCTCTACAGTTGGACAGTTGAGCAGCACTTCTGGAACAATGAAAGAGCCTGTCTGGAAAATAATCATTGAAACCTGATTCTGTGGACCTCTTCTGCCTCTAGGGTGAAGTCTTATCACAGTGTGGATCTTGTAAAGGTCTCAGAGATTTTTGGAACCACATCTTCTTACTGCCTCTCTGATTCCTAGAAAAGGTTCACTGAGGGGTAGAAAACTTGATTTCCACAGCAGAGAGTCATAGCATCTTGTTTGCTGTGGGTAAAAGTATCTTTTATTAATGGCCCAAACAAGGAAGTGCCATTGACTGGGGCACTGATAAGGGATGTCTTAAAAGGCTCTGCAAAAATCACATAGCCACATCCAGGCATGTCTCCTTATGACAATTCCTCAACTGGCTGCTTCTGAGCTACCTTTGCCTGTGTGAGAGATCAACCTCATCAAATCATTTGATATGGATAAAAGAGTGGCCAGTTGGAAGAATGTCCTTTTTGAAGTCTTCTGTATACATGGACTCTAAGAGAGTACTTGATTGATCTTTGGTCAAATATCTCTGAAGTCTAGTAAAGTGTGCTAGGTAGTTTAGTGACCTCAGGACAAAGGTTCCCAAGGTAAAAACTCACTTTCCGAATCTGTCCAATACTATAGATTCCCTGTTTGGTGGATGGAAAGAAGAGCTCTTTTTTGGTGGCTGCCAACACCACCATAGCATTAACTGTGACTTATTTGGTCCAGTGAGGTCTGTCACTTGGCGGGGCTAAAAATATATTAGATCTTTTGGGAATCGGTTCAATGGTAACCGGTTCCTTCCAAGCCCAGTAGGAAACCAAATCAATGAGTTAATCTGCTGGGGGGTAACCCAAAAGGTAGACAGGCCACAACCATAACCCTCAAAAAATACAGATTCTTTTGGGGAGGGTTTGGGGAAGACCAGACACTTCAGTGTTTTAGGATTTCTAAAATATCTCCAAAGGAGATGTTATCTGGTGGTGATCTGGGGGAAACTCCCTTTGAAGGTAGGTCTCGATCTCCTTCAGATCCACTCCTTGAGGATGGAACCAGATCCAAAATGTCCAGGGTCAAGGCTCTGGGTGGCAGGAATGGATCTGACAAAATCGGAGCTGAACCTAGCCCCTCAGATCTGATGCAGACACTTCAGCTCCAGGACTCATTCTGATCTGAGGGTATTGGCGCAGAACTAGTCAAGGATACAGCTGGAGTGGAAGAAGAAGAAGCTTTCCTCAGATCTAGCACTGGACCTGTCAGGAATTTCAAATCCTGGGACTATGAAACCACTGGACATATCAGAGAAGGAGAGAGAATGGTCCTGGATATTGTAGGCATGCTCACGGATACGGCGGGGGATGGAGCTGGCATGACCCCCCCCCTCCCAATCTGGATCTACCCTCTGAGAAATTTTCACATCATCCTCTCCACATCTGCTTCTGATAAACTTCTGAATGACCTAAAAGAAGTTGTGGATGAGGGCCTGGAGTGTTTCTTGGGTGTCTGAAACTGAGCAGGCATGTTGGGTGATACAGGTTTAATAAGAAATTCTGGTGTATGGCTTCAGTGAGACATACCAGGCTTTGGATCTGAGGACTTAGGAGCTGAAGGTGCTATAGTAGGAGATGCTGAAATAACAATGGGAGCTGAAGTCTTTGCTTCCCAGGATTTCTGATTCGAGGGCTGAATATTCAGATCAGATGATGTCGGATCTGAAATCTTTCTTGTTTTGGTCAAAGACTCCACTGAAGACCTTGAGGACTTCGAAGGGGAATGTTTTTTACGTTCCAATGAAGACAATTTACTTGGTTTTGTGGAGGTTTGAGCCACAGAAGAAAAAGTAGTAGCAGGTAGCAAAACTTTTAAAATAAGTTTGTTACACCTATCTCCCAAGGCCCTAGGATTAAAGGTAGAACAAACCTTACATGCAGGATTTAAGTGTTCAGGACCAAAATAACACATGCATTCCTTGTGGGCATCTGAATTAGGGATTTTGTGCCCACAAAAAGTACATTTTTTTAAATCTGGTCGGCTTATCCAATATGCTAAATATAAGCTAGAAAGTAAAACAAGAGTCAAACAAATTAAGAGGAAGGATGACTAAAGCTGGAGAAAAATCTCTAAGAGAAGTAACATTTTCAAACCTCACAAAATTTTCCAAAACTAGGATCACTTGAGAGACAAACTTACATCTGTTCACAATGGCAGCAAACATCTGAGGTAATGAGGATGGAATACGGTATTAGTGTACAGGAAGGATCATACTTGTATGGAAAATAAAAACCCAGGGAACTGAAAATGAGTGAAAAGTGTGGTTTGAAAATATAATGATTCAATATTATTATGTTAACCCACCAGCAGATTTATCAAATGAGAAATAAATTAAATCTATAAAAGTAAAGAAGGGATGGTATACAAAACAAGTGGAAGGTCAGGATTATTTTATGGTGGCTGGTGATTAATAAGTATCTCAGGGAAATGTGCCACCCCGTAAAATGCACTCATAGTCTGGGCTTGGTCCGGAGATGACACAGGGAGATAGATGTACTAATCTACACATACCAAGAGTACATTCAGGAACTTTTGAATAATCATCAAGGCAGAAGCATCTGAGATAACTATAGTGTCCCCAGGCTGTCTCAGGAAGGTCTCTGTGGCAAGTATAGTGAGGGCTATGGATACCTTAGTATCGATAGGTATAAGTATGCCAAATATCTCCCCCAGTACCCTTGTGGTGGCCATACACACTCACCAAGATGCTTAGAATATGTCTGTCTGCTCTGAACCTGTTAAGGATTTCCTGACTATCAAAACTGCAATGAGTAATTCTCTCCCTATATCTCCACCTTTTTGGCCAGTGAGTGCCTCCAGGCACAAGTGGTTTTGGCTCAAACAAGACAAGGAGCTCACACCATGAAACAGCAAGAATAACAGTAAGGGAAAGCTTCTTTTTGAAATGCAATGCAGATAGAAATGGCTTAATTTTGTCTTTTATAACCAATCTGCAGATGGCACAGAAATGCATCACATTATAACTATGAATCGCAATCAGGCAGGAGAAGGACTTATTAGAATATGTGGATTTAAATCATTTCTCATTTACTTCTCGCTATTAGTTCATTTAAGTTTTTTTGTGACCATAATGCATTAGTGTAAATGGCCTCTATGAATAGCACTTTGCTGTGGAAATGTGCAGATTGCCTTTTACGCTTTAGTGTAATGACTGACTATGAATACCACCCTACTTCAATGAAAATACACATTAAGAAAATATTGTTTGTTTCTTGTATTACTGGCAAGGCAGACCCTCAATGGGCTTATCCCAGTATCTATTGGTATGGTGATATATACTGCATGAATATCCATAGTAACTAAAAGAGTCTCATCTTTAATAGAAATAGTTTTAATTCTGTTAACATAATTTCTCATAGCCAATATCAAATTTGTGATTCTATTAATTTGTGTAAGTTTTAGACTACCTATGATAATTCCAACAGTGGCCTTTTGTATTCTGTCAGAAGAAGGCAGCACCTCAGGATGCTGTTTCATTTTCACTGCCTCAGTCTCACTCCATCCAGAGTCCAGCAGCATGAGGGTGACTTTCTTAACTGGATTCATGTCAGACACATTAACCAACACCTTATTTGTAGTAGCTATGGCAATATCTGCCAGTGATTTTCCAAAAAGAATAAGTCCTGCTAAACGCAACAGAGAACACCAGACTTGTGGTAGTGTAACTGTGTTGTTACCCAGTGGTGTAGCTGAAGAAGAGCATTACTCTGCAACTCCTTGTATGCAAAATGGAGAAGCAGAACTCGAATACTGTGGAAAAAAAAGCACAAATATTCTCTTCACAAATACAATCACTGCTGGTGTCCTGGTTTGATTACCCAAAGCTATTGATACTTCAAGAAGGGAGAAAGCTTCAGACAACTCCTTAGTTCAAAGGGGGTGTTCTATAGGATACTGTTTAGGCCAGCCATGGTCCCTGCTGCAACTTTGAGCTTTAGGTTGCTGCCCAAAAAAATAAAAAAAACAACATAATCCACCACTAGCAGAACATTAGGAGGGTACCGACAGGCATACTAGACAAAACACCATTATGGTGTTGGCTGTGATTGTGCTCCTAATTACAAGCAGAGTATTAAGGTTGCAGGTGTGCGTAATACACACTGCCACTTTAGGATATAGGGGGAAATGGTAGATCCACTTCACAAACTGTTGATAAGGATACCTAGGAATATATTTTAAGCAAGTTCCCATGTTTATAGGTAAGTACCTAGGCTAGCTGCCTTCGTGGGGCATTTTAAACCTAGATAATTTCTCCTTTTATGCTCGAACTATCCTATCCCATTTGGTTAGTTATTGGTCTTACCCATCCCAAATATGATAATTATATATTATCCCTAATGAGAATAACTGGGATCATGCCATAGATAATGTGAAGGGACCCATGCATGGGATAAAGCATTTAGGAGCTGCATCTGTCTATTAATAGTTCGGGAGAGTGTCCTTTCTTTTTCCCATCCATTCATATAAGTTGTGCTTGAATATGGACAGGGATAAACTTTGTTTTATGTGGATGGCAGTCTATTCTGGAGCAGCAGTATCCTCTGTGAGATATACCTGTCCCTCCAAACCATTCTGTTGTTTTTGCAGAAGAGGTTTAGATCTCTGGACTGAGTATTTCTGATGCTATTTGACTTGCTGATGTGCAATAAAGCCATTAGAATTTGGTCAGAGGAAGGCTTGTATGACAGACACAGGTCACTTCTTAGCAGTCTGTAGGATCCCAAGTAAAGTGACAAGGCTTTGAGTCGGTCCATGTAGGACATGTTTTAGGCCTTGTATCCCTTTAATAAGTCACCTCTGTGGATGTTCCAGTTAGTGCATGTATCTGGACAGATACATGCCAAAGGGGCATTATATTCAATGATTGGCCTAATGAGGGCTGAGTAAAGGGGACAATGACATCTCTAGATCTTGACACAATCCCTTTGTTTATAAGCTGTGAAATACAGAAGGACTTTCTTACAAGAATGGACACATGTTGGTGAAAATTTAAATCACAGTCCACACAAGTTTCCAAATCCCAAATAATAAGGTCAACTCTTAGGGGCATATTGTTAGTGCGGTAGTTACCTGACATAGATGACTTCCCAAAGGATAAAATAAAGGATTTTTTGGCATTTGGTTTCAGTACATGATTTTGGCACCAGTTATTTATTTGAGACAGACCTTCCTGCAGGATGGCTAAGTGGTTTGGGGATTAAATGACTGCTCATAGCTTGCAGTCATCTGAAAACTAAAGTTAGATTTAGGTCCAGGAAAATTAAACATATCTGCATCAAAAGAAGTGCACTGTGGAACATGACTACTTTTAAAGGCCCTATTCACAAATACAACAGTGGAAGGTCTATGGTACGACCTATGTATTGACTGCGGACATTCTGGTGACATTGCTCATGGGGTCTATGTTATAGCCTCATATTCTGCAAATGTTGATGAAGTAATTAGGGCTTTATATATGCCATTCCACACCACCTAAACACAATCATCATCATCATCATCTTTCGGCTGTTCCCATTAGGGGTCGCCACAACAGATCACCTGTTTCCATTTCTTCCTGTCCTCTACATCTTGCTCTGTCACACCAACCACCTGCATGTCCTCTCTCACCACATCCATAAACCTTATCTTAGGCCTTCCTCTTTTCCTGTTACCTGGTAGCTTCATCCTTAGCATCTTTTTCTCAATATACTCAGCATCCCTCCTCAGCACATGTCCAAACCAACGTAATTGTGCCTCTCTGGCTTTGTCTCCAAACCTTCCAACCTGGGATGACCCTCTAATATACTTATTCCTAATCCTGTCCACCCTCGTCACACCCAGTGCAAATCTTAACATCTTTAATTCTGCCACATCCAGCTCAAACTCCTGCCTTTTTGTCAATGCCACTACCTCCAACCCATATAACATAGCTGGTCTCACTACCCTCTTGTAGATCTTCCCTTTCACTCTTACAGGTACTCGTCAGTCACAAATCACTCCTGACACTCTTCTCCACCCACTCCATCCTGCCTGTACTCTCTTCTTCACCTCTTTTCCACACTCACCGTTACTCTGAACTACTGACCCCAAGTATTTAAACTCATCCACCTTTGCCACCTCTAGTCCTTGCATCCTCACCATTCCTCTATCCTCCCTCTCATTCACACACATATATTCTGTCTTAGTCCTGCTGACCTTCATTCCTCTTCTCTCTAGAGCATATCTCCATCTCTCCAGGGTCTCCTCCGCCTGTTTCCTACTCTCACTACAGATCACAATTTCATCTGCAAACATCATAGTCCACGGGGACTCCTGTCTGATCTCATCTGTCAACCTGTCCATCACAATTGCAAATAAGAAAGGGCTCAGAGCTGATCCTTGATGTAACCCCACCTCCACCTTAAACGCATCCGTCACTCCCACCACAGACCTCACAGCGGTCTCTACCACCTAAACACAATATGGGTCTTAATTAACAGAATGCACAAAGGGAATAATGCTTACCCAGTTTCCCACATATGAAAGGCATTCAAGCTGCTTATTTGAATGGCTGAACCAATTGTGCCAATATCGATTACTCTTCACACTTCTGGGCATTATTCAATTTCTATTGCTAGTCAGATGTCTTCCCTTAAGTACACCTCAGTAAGGGGTACTTTTCATGTTATATACCATGCATGTTACAAATAGGAATCTCATTTCCACTAGGATAAAGCAATGGTAAGCCTCATCACCTGCCTACTATTCAGTAGACCAGTTGCTGCTATGATGCTGACTGGAAAGCAATCTACACTAGAACATACACATTCAATGACAATGTGACAGAGTCAGACTGATGTCCTCTACTGGTCAGTCAAGCTTTTCACTGTGACACAGGTCTGGTCTGGTGTGTACATACTACTGTGTGGTGCCTTTGCCTCTCTTCAGTGCAAAGTACCACAGTGTGTATGTGCTGGTGTACACTGTATGTGTAATTGTAGTACTCCTGAATGCCTATGTTTCAGTGTATGTATACATGTAAGTGTATGTCAATGCATATCTGTATGTGTGAGTGAGTGAGTGAGTGTGTGTGTGTGTATATGTCAGAGTATGTGTGTACGTGCAAGCACATGTGTATATGTGCTTGTGCATGAGTACAAGTTTAAGCGTATGTGTGCATGTATGTATAAATGTATGTGTAAATGTATCTACATACATTTGAGACCATGATTAGGTGCAAGTGTATGTGTGTCAGTGTAGATGCAAGTGATACTATAGAACTTGTGTCCCAACTACCACGTCCATAAGTCGAAAAAACGCACAAGCCAATATTTGGTCATAGGTGTAAAATTTATTTTTGTTATTGTATTTACTATGGTGCTTCTTACTGTGATAGATTTTAAGTCTTCTTACGACACCCAGTCTTGCTGGCTGGATTCTGCTGAAATCAAAGTCTGGTTATAGTTGCATTCACAGTTTGTTGCATATAGAAACTTGCAGAATATACACTGATGAGAGAATATACTTTGCAGCATCAACTTAGAGCAGTAACAAATAATGTTTTCTAATAAACCACACAGACTAATGTTGCAGCTTCGAGTACTGTTCCACTTTACTTCTCATATAGTACAGATGATGTGAGATATAACATTTACCTCGGGACAAATGTGCCCCTACCAATACCCCTAACATAACTGTATTTAGTACAGAATTTATATATATTTTTAGTTAAACACACACCCTCTTGGTTCTGGAAAGATACTGCCTTGATGACGCAAATGCTGGCACACCTGTTCTTGTGCAAATGCTGAAAAGTGCAGAAAAGCATAAAGGAAACGCCTTGTGGATAAACACATGTCCTGTTGTCCATTCTTTAAAGAAAGCAGATTAGGTTTTTTCTGATATATCCTGTTTTTTTTTTTTTTTACATTCTTGTCAAGTCTGTAAGAAGTCATCTTTCTTGAAGTGTGTGTAATACACTCATAAGCAAGTTCCTTATTTTTTTAAGCCACAGTCATTTAGTATGGATGCTAATCACATGTTACTAAACTCTGTTTCTATATTTAAGCATTGTGAGACTCAAACCCTGCACCTCATGTTTGTAAGGCAAACACCTTAACCATTAGGCCACCCTCTCAACCCCTCATATCTGAAGTTATTGGAATAACTCACCATCCAGTCCAGTACCACTCTCATGGGTGATTTTAACTACCCCTCCATTAACTGGGAAGCATACATGGCCACAAACATGTAGACTTAAGGTTTCTTGATTTTGTAAACTCAAATGCCCTGGAGCAGCTAATCTTCATCCCCACTAGGGGCACAAATACCCTAGATCTGATGCTCACAAATATGGGTGTGCACTGCACCCCCCCCCTTCATTGGTAAGATCAGATCACAAAGTGGTCTCCTTTGAAATAAAGGTAAACCTAGATTTCCCCCACGTAACTCCAAAAACTTTAAGAACTTTTCTAAGGTAAATTACCTCCTACTAAGGGATGGCATAGAAAATTTTCAGGATTCCACCAAACCCAGAAACACAGAAGATTATGCAGAGGCAGATATAAAAATCCTGTACAACCATATGAACATCTGCACAGAAATAGCAGTACTAGACAAAAATAAGCCCATCTCAAACTGCAAAACATACCACCCTGGTGGATCTCTGACATTAGGTTGTACGACAGAAGAAAGAAAATCCTGTTGAGAAGTAAGAAGGAATGCACACAACAGAACAAAAAGTGCCTCATTATTCTAAACAAGTGAATCAGGGAACTAGTTAAGCCTATGAAAGCAGACTTTGATACAAAAATAGCCTCCAAAGCTAAGAATAATGGTAAGGCATGTTTTAGTTATACCCCAGTCTTAAGGGCAATACTCAACAATGTGCAGAATTAGTTGTGGACAGCCTCACCTATACTCAGCCAGAAGACACATCAAATCTGCCAGCTGATACACTCAGCTCAAATTTCACCTCCAGTTCTCCATTAAGAAATACCCTCACCATTCCACCATTCCACCACCAATTACCACTAAAGAAAACAATGCTACTTTGCTCTCTAAAGCTAAAATCACAGCCTCAGTGGTACTCAACTATATACCAGGGTGCCTCTTAAATAGCTTGAATCAGGACATATCAGACCAATTAGGATCTCTATTTAACTATAGCCTCAGGACTGGCTTTTTCCTAATAGAGTGGTGGACAGCAACAGTCATCTCTCTGCATAAAGGGGGACCATCAACTGACCTAAGTTATTACAGACCCATACGTTTTACTAGTAATATATGAAAGGCCATGAAAAGAATAACCAAGGACCTGATAAATAATGATATAGAAAACCTCCAAACATTGGACCCAACACAATTTGGCTTTGTCAAGGGCAAGTCATGCCTATTAAATATGGTGGATTTTTTTGAAAAAGTCACCAGGGCCATGGATGAGGGTAAAACAGTGTATAATGCATACCTTGACACAATCCCACACTCAGGTATTATACACTCACAAAACTGGGCATAAATCCCTACATCACCAGATGGATAGCCAGTTGGCTCATGGACAGGATACACATGGTTCAAGTGGGTGAATTCACTTCTACCAAGAGGCCAGTTAGTAGTGGTGTACTACAAGGCTCAGTGTGGGGACCACTCCTGTTCAGAATATATTTTGCTGAAGTCAAGGCTAATGTGCAAGGTCTCTGAATGACAAAGTTTGCTGATGACTGCAAGCTGTGGGCAATCATCAAATTCCCCAGAACTCTAGTTATCCTTCAGTAGGGTCAAACTCAGACAAATGATTGGTGCCAGGACCATGGCCCAAAACTAAATGCAAAGAAATGCATCATCATATCCTTTGGGAAGCAAAAGACCCCTGCAAATTACAACATTAATAGCACACACAAGAGTATACTCAGAGGTGAGAGATCTACATACATAGTTAGACAGTAGCCTGAACTTTGACTGCCATGTGTCCACAGTGATGAGAAAGTCATTCTATCTTATATCTTATAAGTACAGGCGTGTCATCCAGGTCCAATGAAGTTATATTCCCACTGTACTCAGCCATCATTAGACCAATAATCAAGCACAATGTGCCATTTGGCATGCACTTGACTAGGTACTTACAGCAGCTAAAAGGATGCCAGAGGTTCCCCCATAAAGAAAATACAGGGTGTTAACAACATGACTATGCAGACAGAATAAAAACTCTGTCCCTATCAGCCTTTGTTGCTTACTGCACACTAAGGTTGTTACTTAATAGCAGATGAATATGTTTGTAGCTGGCATTCTCTAAAATATCTTCCCATTCCTTAGAAAGTGAATCATCCATACTTTTCCATATTGGTCTTTTGTTCAATCTAAGTTCCCAGGTAGTCACCCAGCATAGCTAACATAGCCCTGGGCAAGTGTGAGGAGGACTTTGTTTTAAACAACACAGACTACATGCAGCATATCACATGCTATTTGCGTTATATTGATGACATCTTTATTGTGTGGGAAAGTGACACCTTGTAGCTTGGAGATTTTAGCACTTACCTCAATCAAACAACCCACTTCTTGAAGTTTACCTTTTCCCATAGCATACTTTAACCACTTTCTTAGATAAGCAGATTTCCAAGGACACCAACAATAACAGAATCACCACTGATCTATTCAGAAAACCAACAAGGGTTAACTTATTACTCCACAGTAAAAGGCTGCATCCTGCAAAAATTAAGTATAATGTGATGAAGTCCCAGGGCTATAGATTAGCTAGAATTACCCATACCTCTCAACTGTACAGATTTTCAGAGAATGTCCAGATTTGTTGGTCTGTTTTTCATAAAACTGTGGTTTTCTGGCAAATTATTGGCAAATCATTAAATAGTGAAGTTGGAAAACGACAGATATTTGAGTTTCAGACTTCAAACCCTTCAGAAAATTCATGCTAATACAAAACCTGTTATTCTATCAACTTTGTAAGTTTTTAAGACAAATATTTAAAAAATTTACCTAGTTTTGGATATTTGTCCCACTTTTATTCATGTCTTTGTCCAGATTTCTTGCTTTAAGCATTTGAGAAGTATGGAATTACCACAAAGATGGAACCATTTTTGAGAAACCTGAACAACTTAGAGAATGATTTTCTAGTGAGTGGCTATGAAAGTCAGATGTTAAAAACTATCCTGGAACCCATTATAGAACTGAAAAGGACTGAAGCACCTTCACTCAACCTCCTCAGTAGGAGAATGTTAAGAAATTCCACAGAAAATAACAAATGCAAAAAGTAGCTGCATCCTGACATACACTTTGGATTATCACAGTTTCAAAAATGTTACCGAAGAAAACTGGGCCATTGTCACAGAAACCCTTTTCTGATTAACATCCTTTGTTTACAGGAAGGCCAGGAACATTAGACGTTTTGCTGAATTTAAACCGAGACTATATGAGAGAAACACTGAAAGATATGAAGTTAATTGTACATTTTGTATATGTATACAGCAAGGTGATAGTTTTTATTGCCCTTATTTAAAGAAAATCATTACGACCACTGCAGGGGGTGACTAACACAGATGTCTTTCGGCTTTTCCCAGTTAGGGGTCGCCACAGCAGAACTCTGGTCTGCTAATGACGGGTAGTTGATTTTTACGTGCCGAGTTAACAGCCCTGACGCATAACCTTCAAAGAAGGTACGCCCATTCACGCATGTCTCCACGCAGAAGATGCTCTAGCTGAGAATCGAACTGGACAGCATCTTACTATGTGGCAACAACGCTACCGCAGCACCACCACTGCGGATGGTGACTGCAAAAGTAATTTACAGTGCATAGTGCAATCAATGTGATGCATTTTATGTGGGCAAGACTCTAAATAAACTTGAGCATAGGATTTCATGTCACCTGTCAGAAATCTGCTCTAAATGCAAAAATAATGCATTAGCCAAACACCTTGCTCTTCATAAAAGACACACAGGTTTTTTAAATTCCAGATTCTGGATTGCATAGACATAGGTGATCTTGAAGGAGACATCCCAAATATTCTGGAGAAATGTGAACTCGTGGCAATTAAAGCTGAACTCTTTTAGGAAGCCTGGACTAAACTACTACTGTTCACTTAAAAGTGTACTGGAACTTAGAAAATTGCCACATTATTTACATGACTAATTTTATTTTATTCTGCCAGTTGGTTTTAAATACCATGTTAAATCAGTTTTAATTTAAGTGTATATTTTGTTATTATGATCATACATTTTTTCTTGTTCTTTTTTCCCCACTTTATTCAAAATGATTAGTAATAACAATACTAACTAATTATGCAATAATATTTTTGTCGATAGTTTTTAGGGTTCTTATACACAGACCTGAAGAAATCTAGAAGGATGAAAGCAATCTTTGTTAATAGGTTATAGAAATAGAATATGATTTTTATAATGGATTTTTTGCATGCAAAGTGTATATGTATATATTTTTAGATTGCCATATAGTGTAAGGTTTATATATCTCCAGCCATATAGTATATAGTCTTGGATAAAATCACAGACTTAATAATCTGGTTAACTAAGAGGTACCACATCATTATTAATTTTATTTAAAGCACATAAGGGTTATATTATTATGACAGCTACTAAGTAGGGCAGGACCAGTTCTAATGTCACACTGATGAGGGTAGGGATGTGAATTTACCATGTATACCAATAACACCACTTGATTGCCTGATAAAGTATATATATGTGTGTTAGCTTATGATTTTGTTTTACTTGGCTCACTTGTCTGTGTGCTTAAAGGATTTTTGACTGGAAACAGACTGCCTACCCTGCTTGGATTATTTTCATATACTTAGTAATTCTGTATAATATTTCAAATGATATATTTATTATTCTTTTGACTTAGGACAAGTTTATGTTTGCTACTTCTATTACCATTATCTAATCTGAATAATATACAGTGATTAGATATATATGGATTGAAAATCTTTCACACAGAGAAGTTTCTTACACTGTTTTGTTTTTCGGACCCACTATACTTGTTTAGTGGTTTGCTTGAGACTTTGAGGATACCACAGAGATTACATGTATTTTGAACAATAAGGAAACAAATGCAACCTCAAGTACTCAAGTTAACTAACATGAAATTCTTATAAATTATGAAAACAGAGTTGGTCCTTAAAGTGTCTTAGTCTGGTCCTCCTCCTGTCACTTACAAAAGAGATAAGATTAGGTAAGACTGCAAGGGACACAACTTGGTTGCACAGCCAGATGAGGGTTTGAATCCCACTCCTGTCAAACAATATAAGGAAAAGATGGGCAGCAGACAAATGGAGGTTTCAATTCCACCACTGACAAAGTAAGGAAGTAACTGGGCAGTCAGATGGATGAGATTTGAATCCTACCACCACCTATCAGTGTAAAAGGCCACCAAGGTTATAATCTATAATCTCTTGAGTTACACCAAAGGTGAAAAACAAATTAAAGTATAGGCATAGGCACACAAATACGTATCATTAAGCAAGTTCCTAATTTAGCAGTGTCTGTGTCAGGTAGCAAACTTGTCACAGGTCATGGAAGACCAGAATCTGATTTGATTGCTGACACTGGAGTGCAGCACTAGAGGGAGCTGCACTCCTAAATGTGTCATCCTTTGAAAGGGACATTAAACCGAGGTCCCATCTGCTTGAGTTAGTAGTAGCTCAAGTGATTATAAAAGAACCCACACCACCTATCAAAAGAGTTGGGTTCCTTTATTTAAAACAATACTAAAAAAATACATTATCTACATATTTACAAACTGTATGCATTACTGGCACATATATATACATTTCTATTTATTTTTACTATTATTTTTCTTATAACATCCTTGTTGTTATTCTATAACTTCCCCCACTCCTCCTTCTACAACCATAATCTAATTTTTTACAATATATCTGTCAAATCCATTTTGCCTTAAACAAAATTTTATTCAATCTTTCTTTACAAATAAGTCATATTACATAAAATAAATTCTTACCTAACCTTCTCAAATATTCTTTCTTGTTCTTATAACCATACATAATTGTGTACATATCTACATAATTAATGTTATTAATATTTTCAAAAATGTTTTCTTCACACAACCTTTTCCAGAATTTCACCACTCTTTTACATTTCAAAACAACATGCTCTGTTTTCTCTTCATCCCCACAAAATAAACACGGTTTCAGCTTTCGTTTTATATGGCATGCTTCCCTTTACTAGTAACTTTTCTATTCCCAGTTTCCATAGGAAATCCTAACACTCTACTATCTTAGTGTACCACTTTCACCATTCTTTATGGCTTTAATTACTTCTGGTAAATTTTCCCATGAATTCACATAATAATGTTTCATCACCTTATTATACCACATCCTTCCATCTTTCTCCATATCATTTTTTTAAATTTTCCATGTTATTTTTTTCTTGATCATTTTTAATTTTGTCATTTGCACATTTTTTGTCATTTTTGTATTCTCAGCATTTCCCTGAATATTTGTATTTATATATTTAAACATTCACCTTATTAATTTCTCATTCTCTTCCTCTACTCAATTTAAAACTCTATACAAATTTAAAGAAACAGAATAAACAATTGTATTTAGCAACCCCAAAATTCTTGCATCTTCACTCATACAACACACCTCTTTTCACTGGGTTTAATCTTGAACTCCATATGAAGGAAAACACCAACTGCTCAATCTCAATTTCATATTTTTGGAGGATCACAAACTTTTGACATATATGCTAATTTTCCCATTAATAAAGAATTCTCCAGATAAATGTTTTTCCTGAATACTAATCTACATATCCTCCACAAAAGACATTTATTTCATTTATTTTATCAAACCCTCCCATTTCATCATAACTACATAATTTTTCACAAACTGTATCCCTAGCAAAGACACATTTGCTGAAAAATACAAACTGACAAGTTTCACCCTATCACCCAAACCCTTTAAACATCCATTTAGACAAATCAACACTTCCCTCACTCATATTTTGTTCTCAGCCATTACAACTATATATCAAAACCACTGAAATCACCAGCTTCTTTTGCATCATGTATCTAGCATCTTTCATTTCATAAGCTACTTCACTCATTATGGTATTCATTGCTAACACAAACAATATTCCATTCATGGGATATCCTTGTCCTGTACCTTACTTTATGAATTTGTCTTTATTCAGCTATTCACTAACATTCGCACTCTGTTATTATGATAAGTTGACAAACACACACTCCTAATTTGGTTATCTATTCCATACTTCTCCATAACATCCCACAAAGCATAAAATCCTACTGCATCAAAGGTCTTGCTAATAGCACCTACCAAAGCTTCACATCCTCCGTTTTCCTTATATCATCCACAATTTCTCTCACGACCAACAATTGTTGACATACCTTCCCTTTTATACAATTTCCATTCTCCTTTGCATTATTCTCATAAAAATATAATCTTTGCTATTTTGTGTGATGGGTCTTCATTTTTTATTATTGTATTTTATTCTTCTTATCTTTCTCCATAGAAATGTTCATATCCTGCTACATAACTCTTCATAAACAAATCCTTCTTTCAACCATTCATTCAGTAAATTTATAAAATACTTTATTTGCCAGTCCATTAATTTCTTCTAAATTTCATACTCTATACCATCTGTACCTTATACTGAATCAACATTTACTTTCCTAAGTACTTTTTCCAAGAAACTAAGTATTTTTCATATTCTTTCTTAACTCATTCTAGAATTGTTTTACTTTTAATTCTGTCTTATTTCCATCTGTTTTCTTATACATATTTTCCACATGCTGTACTACAATATTCATAATCTGCTCTTGTTTTCTTTTAATCTCTCCTTTTATATTTTTTACTGTCCTCATTATAAAAATATCTCCTTTACTATTTTATCAAATATACAGATACTTCCTACCTTTTACACTGTAAATAATATTGTAAATAATACATCTTCCTAAACAGTAATACATTTTTATTTCTTTTTCCATTTCATAATACTCTTGTATTATTCTCTAATATATTTCTATACATTTTCCATACTTCAGTTTCTAATTTTTCTAACATCATCCTGATGTTAAAAAAAAAAAAAAAAACACATTTATTCTTCTTTTTAAATTCAAACCAACATTCAGACCAGTTTTCATAGAGGTCTTTCATGGTTATATAATCCTTATATAACTACAATACTTTCTACTCTTCAATTCCATTTCATAATTTTGCATATATTATTTTTATTCCCTTTCCTACAGTCTTCTGCCCTTGCTCACAGTAGTAAACTACCACCAACCAGGTTATTAGGCTCCCCCCCAAGTTACTGTGCACTAAGACTGTGACCTCCAAGTTACAAGTTACTGGGCACTTTAGAAAATAAGCCAAATCATTATAAATACATATATTGTGCAGTGGGTGGCACAGTGGTGCAGCAGGTAGTGTTTTACCGAACAGCAAGAGGTTCTCTTGTTTGACTCTCAGTGAGGGTGCCTTCTGGGTACAATCTGAATGTCTTCTCTGAGTTTGTATGTTTTTTTTCTGGTTGCTTTGGTTTCCTCTCTCATTCCAAAGACATGCATAGAATGGGACACTCTAAACTGGTCATAGGTGTGAGTGTCTGTGTTATGGCAGAACAACTGCAGCAGGGCTAGTCAGCCAGCCAAGTAAAACATTGGTGCTAGATTGGCGGTGACTGTTAATTTACTACTCTGACCTTTGTATAAAAAATAGGAAAAAGGGGTTATGGATGGATGAATTGTGCAGAGCAGTTTAGCCAATGGATGAAGATTATACTGGTCTGTCACTAGATTGCAATAAATACCCTTATAATTTAATAAATACATAAAATACAATTAGCCACAGCATTTCCAAAATGAACAAATAAAAATACTTCACTTAGGAAAGAATGAGTAAACAACACAGTAAACAATTAATATACAGAGAGTTACTGAATTGTACAAGGGACAGAAAATAATCCTTTATAACAGATGGAGTACACAAAATAAAATGTCCGACTGCAGTTGGCCTTTCTAGTTAGCTATTTTCTGAACTACAGAACTTGTGAAATTCTAAAACAATCTTATCTGAAGTTCCAGGCAGACAGATATTCAAGTGTTGAGAATAGTAGTCAGTGGATCCAGATAGCATTCCTTCTCAAATGTTTTGATGCATCTCACATGCTCTCTTTTTCAGTTATCTGGATTATATATTTTTTTCATACAGAACCCACAGCTCTAACCAAACAGAAATTCCACATTTACATATTAATGCACTTGTTTTTCCAGCCCTGGATAACTATCTGTTTGAAGAATTTCTTTTCAAATACACAAATGAAGATCACACACTTACAAATATTTCCATGCCAGAGGGAGACAAGCGTTGCAGATTAAGTTACATATTTTTAGTTTATCTACATCAGGTTATATCAGACTTAATTGCATCTTATATTTTTGTTACATTTTCATTCAGAAAAACAATGTCATATTTACATACAAACCACACTGGGATGGATCCAAGTCAGTCCAGTGAAAGCTATTTCATTAAAAAAGAAACACTAGTAAACAACGTACAGTTGTTAAGGATCTTACCGTAACAGTAGTTGTCTCACTTCTCACTGCTGCAGTACACTTCATAATTGGGATATCTTGTCTAGGATACCCTAATGTCTGGCCAGAATACCAAAGCCTTTATAACTTCCTGGCATTGTGTCAGATGTTTGTCCCTTGCACAAGGCATAAGGTATACATGTTCATAGGAGGATTTGAGGGTATTGGCCCTACCACCTTTATAAGCCTAGCCATGTTATACCCTTATTCCATTATTGACTAAGTTGTATGGTCTATATTTGCAGGGTAAGTCTATGATCAGCACTGACTGCCCTTAACCAAGATGGGTATAGGTGACACCCCCAGGGTAAATTTACAGGCTCCCATCCTGTTGTCTAAGTTACACTTAAATAGGGTCATTGAGGAGCTCTGTTTTACATGAATTTGAAGTTTTTTCTAGCGGTCTGGCAATCTCTGAGAGACATATACATCTCTTCAGTATATCCTGTTAATGTCGCAGGCTAGGTTAAGATCCCTAGAGCGAGTAAATCTTGTCCCATTTGACTTGTGGATGCATAGGAATTCCATTAGGGTAGGGTCTGAGACTGCTCTGTATGTCAGGCACAAGTCACCTCTCAGCAGCCTATAAGATACAGAGTACAGGACCTCCAGTCTGCCTATGCAGGTCATGTGTTGTAGGCCCTGAATTTTCTTGCTGAGAAATCTCTGAGGTTTCTCCAGCTGCTGCAGGTGTCTGGTGAGGTACATACAGAAAGTAGTGCTGTACTCTATAAGTAGTCTGATGAGAGATGAGTACAGAGGAGCTATAACATCCTTAGCTCTGGATGTGATGCTCCTACTTATGAGATGTGCAACACAGAAGGCCTTCCTTACCACCATTAACACTTGGTGATTGAAGTTAAGGTTGCTATTAACCTGTGTTCCCAAATCTCTCACTACAGAGTTTGACTTAAGGGGGACAATGTTACTGTTGTAATTTGCAGGGACTTCCCCTTTGCCAAAAGTTAATGATAAACTACATGCAAAACAAAAAAATGTGTTAAATCCATGGCTTTGGCATCAAACATTTGCCTTTATAAGCCTTTTTTGTAATATGTCAACATCACTGGGGTACTCAATGATTGCACGCAGTTTGCAGTCATTAGCAAACTAGGTAAGCCACAGGTTATCTATTTTCACCTGGACTTCTGAGAAATAGAGTCCAAATAGTAGGGGGCCCTAGCACAGATCCCTGTGGTACATCACTGGTAACTGGTCTGCTGGTAGGGGTGGAAACCCCAACTTTAACTGTATGCTTTCTGCCGGTGAGCCAGTTGGCTACCCATCCAGTGACATATGGGTCAATTCCCAGCTGGGTGAGTTTCTCAATGATGCCTGAGTGGGGGGGGGGTGTCAAAAGCTTTGGATAAGTCAAGATAGGCTGTATGTACTGTTTTGCCTTCATCCAAGGCTTTGGTCAATACTCTGAGTCCGCCAGGTGTAATAAGCATGATCTGCCCTTAGCAAGGCCAAATTGGGTGGGATCATGAGTTTGAAGAACACCTATGTCTTTGTTGATAAGGTCCATGATGATTCTCTCCATGACCTTGCAGATAAGGGTGTGATGCATGGATGCATAATCCTTAGAAATGAAGTTCCTCAGGAGAACCAGAGCAATGCCATAAAAAACAACATGCACATCCAGGAAGGTTAATAGTAGGGCAACAGAAAAATAAAAGGGGACAGGAGGGAAAGACTGAATACTGCAACAGTGAGAAGTAGGACATCTACTGTCATGGCACAATCTTACACAACTGTACTATGCCCTTCCTTATCACTGCTACAGTATTTCTTTATACTTGGTAGACTATGAAAGCTACTGGAAAGTATGACAGAAGTAAAGCAGAGAAGAGTCCTGCATAAACCAATGAAGGATAGCCCTGGCAAATCCTGCCTTGGCCCTGGAAATGACATCCAACTTATAATGCTTGGAAAAAGTGTGGAGAGAAGACCAAATCGCAGCTTCCAAGATGGCTCTAGTATCCAGACCCTTGACAAAGCACCAGAAGAGGCTACTGCTCTGGTAGAATGAGCACAAACAGAAGAAGAAATCTGCTTGCCATGAAAAAAAAATAAGAGAAATAAATGGTGTTGGAAGAGAGATCCAGGAAGAGATGGTTTGCTTACAGACTGCCAAATCCAACTTTCTGGAATGAAAGGAAACAAAAAGTTACTATGATTTGTTGATGCATTTTATCTTGTCCAAGTAAATTCAAGGTGTGTAGTACACACTCACTAGCAGATTACAGAGCAGAAGAAAGGTGGGAAGAGGAATAGACTGATTCAAGGACAATTCATTAACCACCATGGGCATAAAGAAGGATTAGTATGAAGAGACACCTGATCCTTGTTAAAAACAACAAAAAAGGTGCAACCACCATGAGGGCTTCGAGTTTAGAAATCACGTGGCAGAAATGAGAGTCAGCAACAGCACAGTCTTCCAAGTACAATTCTGCATAGACAAAGAAATGGCAGGCTCAATAGGGGACTCGGTCAATTTTTCAAGAAGAAAATTACGGTCCCAAGGAGGAGGAATAGAGTTTCGGAGTCCTGATGTGAATGATGCCTTTTAGGAATTATTTGAGTTCAAAACTTGAAGCCAAAAGCTGGACTCAAAGGCAGACATGCAGAAATGGCTGAGAAATGAGCATTAACAGAAAAATATGCCAAACCATTACCGAGCAATTCACACAAATAAGAAAGGACAGCAAGGAGCCCCACAGAAAAAAAAGGGTCCTGATCATGCTTGAGACACCAAATAAAAAATCTCTTCCATTTAGCAACATAAGATTTTCTAGTAGTGAGTTTTCTTGCCTCATGCAAAACATGAAGCACATCCTCAGAAAATTGGTACCTGAAAGGAATCAAAACCATATCACACAAAGTGTCATCTTAAGTGTGGACAATTGAAGGTGAATAAGAGAACCCCTGTCTTGTCTGCGAAGATCCATCTTCTGAGGTAACTCATGATGACTGTTCATGGCCAGGGGAAAGAGAAGGGAGAACTAATGTTGTCTGGGCCAAAATGGAGTCACCATCAAAATGTTGGCTGTGTCCCACATGATTTTGTATAAGACCCTGGGAAGCAGAGAAAAGTAGGATAGGCATACAGGAGCATCCTCTTCAAGAAAAGGTCATGGCGTCCAATTTCCAAGAAAGTGGATTTGGAACTCTGGAATAGAACTGAGGAAGTTGTCTGCTCAGAGGGGAAGCAAGAAGATCTACTTCAGGAGTCCCCCCCCAATGGACAATGTCCAGAAACTCCTTTCTGTGAAGCATCCATTTGTAAGGATGTGTACTGGACCTGCTCAGATAGTCTACCATGAAATTGTAGTCTGAAGGGATGTAAGCCACCTGAGGAACCAAGTGATGGCAGGTTGCAAAAGCCCAAACATGAATAGCCAGCCTGCAAAGTAGTCAAAATTTTGTGCTCACCCACTTGTTGATGTACCACATGGCTGTGGTATTGTCTTTAAAAATGTTTAGAGGATCCAGAACCCAAAGGAATTGAAAGACTTAAAAGGGCTAGGATTAGAGCCCTCATCTCTTTGATACTGATGAAGTCTGACATCTGTTGCAGGGATCAAAGATCCTAAACTTTCAGGTTGTTGGAGGAATCTCCCCAACCTTGATCAGAATCATCTGTGTATAGTTCTCGAGTAGAAAGAGGAACCGGAAAAGGGAAACTTGGGTTTAGGGATATCTGCTGAATCTGCCAGTAGAATTTGAGTTTGAGACAGAGTCAAAGAGAAACTGGAAACTCAAGATGATGGCAGTGCTGAAGCCAGTCTTGAGATACCATTGAAATGTCCTTACATTGAGCTTGGCAAAAGAAACTATATGAGCTTTGGATGCAATAAACCCCTGGGCTTAGGAGAAATTACCTTGCAGGTAAAACTGAAACAGGAATAAGAGACTGAAAATAAGCAGTCAAAGAGAGGATCTTGGGAGGTGGAAGAGAAGCTAACATTGGGATGGTCTGAATCCTACAACCCAAAAATACTAGGCCCTGAGAGGGAGTCATTGTGGACTTTTTGAGATCAAGGATGCATCCTGCACTGTGTAGGAGAAGCAAAGTGAAGCACAGATTTTGAAGCAGGAGCTGCTGAGAGGGAGCTTGGATCAGAAGCTTGCCCAGATACGGAAATATTTGATTTCTCTGAAGCATACAAAAAGGTACTAGAGGAGACAGACATTTTAAATACCCCTGGAGCTGCAGAAAGTCCAAAGAAACAGAGAAATGTAAAATGTTCCTGAAGACAGTGTGAATAGGAATACGGAGGTAAGCACCATTCCAGAGAGACCAGAAAAGCCTGGTGAAGTAAAAGAGGGAAAAAGGTCTGAACAGACAACATCCTGAAGGAAAAACCTTGAGGAAGGTGTTGCAGTAGGACAGGTCTAGAATGGGTCTCCATGACCCCTCCTTGCTGGGAACCAGAAACATTCTGAAATAAAAAACTGCTCCCTGTTGAGACAAGGGAACAGGCTATATGCTTCCCTGTTACACCAGATCCTGCAGCATCAAATGAAAGTGAGGGAGCTGGAAAGAGGTGGCTGAGGAAGGGACTTCCAAACTAAATACAAATGCTATATGATGGAGAGAACTCAGGTGTCTGTGGTTATCTGCTGCCATACTGAGAAGGAAAGGGTTAGCCTGAGGGGCACAGGAATCTTGCAGAGGGGGAGGTGGCTGAATGTCAGATAGAGGCAGATTTATCAGGAAAAGAAGGTTTTTGGCCTCCAGAATTCTAAGCGGGTTTATATGGGAAAATTCCCTTTGAAACTCTGTTACTTTTAGCAGGTTGTCTAGACTGCCTACATACAAAAGCAGATTTTGAAGGATAGTTTCTCTGGAACTTAGGTACAGGAGAAAGAAAAAAATTTTTGAGGTCTTGCATAACCTTGCCCTTTTTCTGCAGTGTTTTAAACACTTCTGCAGTAGCAGTGTCAAAAAGTTTCTGGCTGTCTAAGAGAGAACCTAAAAGTTTGTCTGCAATGCCTTCAAGAAGGGCCTGCAGGCCCAACCAGGAATATCATCTCATGACAGAATGAGATGCAGCTACCCTAGAGGAGGCCTAAGCTGCGAAATAGCTGCATTTAATGGAATAATGAGCTACCTGAGAGGCAGAACTTAGAAATGAGTGGAGCATGTTAGCAAACCCCCCCACCAAAGCTGGGAAAGAAGAGCCAGGACACATCTAGTCATGAGGGTCTGATAATTGATTGCTCTAAAAGCTAAAGCAGTAGAAGTATACGGGTCTAGTTCACATTGTCGTAAGCCAACAATATCGAATATGATATTGTCGACATGACAATGTCGAAAGTCCAGAACATTGCGTAGGTAAACTGAAATCTCTGTAAGGGGGAGATTTCCGTTTACCTCAATGTAGTGCGGTCTCAGAGTTAGTATATTTAAGTGGGGGGATGTGGGGGGTGCTAGTTAGTTTTTTTGTTGTAGTGATTTATTTTTTTTTTACATTATTTGAAATTTTACTACTTCGATCAATAAAGTTCGACCTTTATTGATTCGATGTAGTAAAATTTCAATAACGTGATATAGATGCATATATACCTTTTCCCCATATCTTTAAATAACACTGCTGTCCTTGTAAGGAGGCAGAAGCTTGGAAGAGGAAAGCAGTTTGGATGGCTTATCTGTGGTGTACACACAACAGCAGGATCAGATGAAGGACTTTTATGCAAGAATTTATGATCTTCAGGTACTTTACAAAACCTGTTTGGCTACTTAGGGGCAAGAGTTTGAGAATCATGAGCCTGAGAAGGTGCTATAGATGTGTCCAGCAAGGCAGCTAAAATGGGGAAATGCAGAAGGCCTGTGTGAGTCCATTTGCAACAGTTCATAATACTTATTTTGAACTTGAGAACAATCCCACTTAAAGTCTTCTATCATACAGAATACTGTATCTCCAAAGGATAATTCCTCAAAAGGAGAGGCAGTGGACAAAGAATCGTCTTCATCAGTCCCCAAAACCAAAGGACAGTGAATTTGTTAGGAATATGCTAATGATTCTTCACCAGAGTCCAATTTCTCATTAGAAGAATTAGAATCCTTAGTTCTCTTAGATGGGATGGATGACCAGAGAGCAGCTGTAGGGACAGAAAATCCCTGTGGGGAGCTCAGAGCTATGAGGGCATTAAATGTCCTTTGAGTAAAATCTTGCCATTATTTGTGAGGATCCTTAGACACAGTAGCCAGTGTTTGGTTTTCTATTTATTTTTTAAAGGAATATCTGCCTTGACAAATGTAGGGGTCTAAGACCCCTGCCTTTATTTAATGAAGGTACTAGGTACCTCTTGCCTAACTAAAATTTGGGGAATGCCCTTTGGCCCTTAAGATATAATCAGCCATGGCTCATCATTTACATCTGTACCAGGTGTATGCACAGCCTCAGGATGTGTGAGTAAGCAGCTTCATGTTGGCCTCCAACTGGGCAGTGGCAGAAGGAACTGACTTTAGCAGTGGATGGTTCTTAGGTTCTTTATTCAACCCTAGGTAGACATAAGGTGGAGGCCGGACAGCAGAAGGTTCACTATGTGCTTTTTAGCTATTTTTCTTAAGAGGCAGCTGAATTTCAGGGAAGAAGGATTTGGCCATGGTACCCTGGATCAATAACTTCAGACACTGGTTTTACAAATAAATTGAAAGGGAGCACAAATGGCTGCAGAGTGTTTCAGGGAAAATACTTGACAAACATCACAGTGAGTATGGACAGGTGGCAAAGTTCTGAGGATTAGGCATCAGTACATTTTCTATATTATATATCCATATACACACCTTATATATATATATATATATATATATATATATATATATATATATATATATACACACACACACACACACACACACATACTTTACACCTTGCACAAGATACATATGTCTGATGGATGACACCAGGAAGGTGTAAAGGCTTTGGTATGCTGACTGGATGTTGGGAGATCCTGCCAAGGATAGCCCAAGTATAAAGAATAATGCAACACTGATAAGGAAGGAGGACATCAATTAACTTGAAATGACTCATACAATCATGTGAACAACTCCTCAATGATCCTATTTGAGGGGTATTTGCCCTGTGTGGCTCTAGACATAATATAATCAACATTGAGATTGTTGTTTTGAGAGTACAAAACCCTCTAAGTTCAGCAGCTTCCTCCAAGAAATGTATACTTTGCTCAAGTGGTATTCAAACACATAGCTATCATGCAGCTGGTAAGAGTACCATTGTCTACTATTAATCAGCAGGCAGGGTTACAGCACACGAATGATGTAGAAAGGATTCTGAAGAAAAATCTACACAAATGTACGACACCTTGAACATCTATTGTATCAACTGCACAGCCTCTGCAAGTCTCTTTATGGCCACAAAATCAGCAATGTTATAGTGTGGTTTTCATAAGTATAATAATGTACACTATATGAAACAGTTATTGTTTTAAATATAACATACAGCATACTTAACATAACAAGTAAGACAGCATTTCATCTACAACATGCATTATGAACTACACATGAAGAAAAAAATCAATCATGGAATTTATGACCTAGAAACTGATTCATAACCCATAAAGTACAGAACCTAGCAGTGGCTTACACTGTTAACAAGTAGAGAGTGCCATATTTTATGGAATATATGGTTTGCAGTTTTTAGGTCATATGTTTTACGATTGTATTCAGCATGTGAATCTTAATATTTTGCATAACAGAAATACTTCTTAATGTTTCAAGTGTGCTGCAGGTTCTATATTTAAACAAATTTCTAACTGATGCATAGATAATATTTTTAAAACCGCTCTATGAATGATGTTGTTTTTGCGTCTTGCATGCACACTTAGAATCTCCAGTGACTCTTACATTTTGTTCATCTCTTTCTTCATAGTGCCATCTGCAATATTCACTGGTTATAAAATGCTGCGAGTCTGATACAGATATTCATTACTCCATTCCTTGAGTCACTGAATAATCACAGCCAACACATGACTCTGTCCAATGATTAATAGAGCACTTCAATGTGAAAATACTGATTTTCATATTGCATATTCTACTCTAAATATTTTCTACCAAAATCATTAATAATTTAGGTAATCTTTTTAGAATATCTTGCAAACTTAACACTTTCTACTGAAGATTTATTTATAGCCCATGTAATTACAATAGAGGCTTTAGTTGATATAAACTTATGCAGTTATTAAGAAGGTCAAAGTTTATTTGGCTGTAGCCTATAAGCAATTTCCTAGGCACTGGAAAAATTCCCTCAAATATATAGCTATCTGAAGTTACTGATGCCCCTGCAGACAATCAAAAGGAATTTACCCCACCAGTCATCCAAGACCTCCTTTGCATCTACCATATAGTTGTTTACAGACCTGGAAACCACTTGTCAATCTTAATTTGTGATTCTAAAGTCACGAACATTAGAGATAATCCTGTTAATCTTTTGACCTAAATTAAAGACTCAGCTTTGTATTGTTTACATTTTAAAACTGTTGCTCAGCTTAGTGAGTGCAGATTAAGGTAAGTGATGTGTTTTCTTAGCTCATCATTCATTCATTGCAGGTTTCAGTGTGTCCTCTTTCCATGCATTGCCAATCTTTCTGCATAATTCAGTTCTGCTTCATGTGCATAACCTCAACCCATATGTCCAGGTGCTCATTACTAATTCCCCAGCCACAGACTTCCACCTTGGCATTTGTTTCATTGTGGCCTTTTCAGCTAAGACATCTGTTTTTATCTAATGGCTTACTTCTCATCTCTGAGCTGTAGCCTGGCAATGCCAAGCCATTTGCTCCTATGCAGGCACACTACGCACTGACATCAAAATCAAATTCTCTATATGCATACTAATGGGCATTCACCCACTGTTACAACTCTGAGGTTGGTATTAAGTTCTGCAGTGCTACACAGGGCATGGTGAAGAGGAGTGACTAGGAATACTTTAAGCCCTCATTACAATTCTGTGCGTATCACAACAGTATGCCATTTATATGCAGACTTATTTTTTTGTTGTTTATAACTAGGCAAAGCCATTTGAAATAAGTTTCTCTTTTTAGCAGTTACTCGTGAGTTTTGCTTGGCTAAGCAGTTTGCTCAATGTAAACCAGCAGCCAAATAGACAATAAGGAAAACAAATCTGGACTACAGGATGAAGGTATTAATTCTCCAGGTGTACTTTATAGTGAAGTATTATAAAGATCAACAAATCACCTGGCTTGGCATTTATGCTGCTATATTATTAGCACCCAAATATAGCTTTCAGGTTCATGGGCATCATTGCTGCATTCATTATCACTGTACCATTCACCACAGCAGGATCAGCACATCTTCGCATCTATGATTCCACTGCTTATGCTCTGAAACAAGGAGCATTAGATGAACGTGTTCCTTGGATGTTTTCAGGATTATGCTTTTTGGATGAGTTTTCCTTGACTGATCTGAACTTAATATACTTGTATAAAAATCCTGTACATTCTTCACTGACCTGCCAACCTTTAAGCTAGACACAGTCTCTTATTAAATATTTTCCCATATCACTACCCACATAAGCACTTTACCTGCAAAGATCAATTACACCCCCATATACACAACATTCACAGTAATCGGTGTCAAACCTAGATTAAAACAGCTGGCTTTGTGGCATAGATGGATAAAGCATTATCCATGATCTATTAGTGGCCTAGCACTGGAGAAGCAAGTAAACAATAGCTATCATCTCTCGATTTTAAATTTCTTGGAGTATTTTGGGTTTCTAATACTAGGACAGGAATGGACCCCATTCTTAAATCAGGGTACAATTAAAGTTCATGAAGTTACTATTGAATCAGTCTTTGATGTTAGCCAAAACAGAGAAACTTCTAACACACCCCTGAATTCAGCACTAACCTGAAAACTGGACTATACTAGCTTAGAAAGGCGGGAAAACAAGTATTTTTTTTCCAGAAAATAAAGCAGATACAATAAAAAAAAAAACACTTTAAATGCACATAAATGGCTATCACACTTGACTGTGTAGCCTACAACAGTTAAAACAAGTAATTTAAACACAAAAAATGACTTTGTTAAAGTGCAGGCAGTAAAATAAGTACAATATGTAGCTGAAACAAGCTTTTTAAATCTTAAAAATAATAATTTGTCCTGTGCCATGGCCCAACTGCAAAGTGACTTGCTACTGTTTCATAGTCACTGTAATATAACTGATCAATGTAGGGTGCATACAATTCTCTACTATGACTTAATTAGCAACAAATGATCCTTTGTTCCATAGGACTTTCTTTTGTTACCCATTTGTTCTATTACCATACATGAGGGTTTTTTTGTATAAACGACTATAAACTCTGTCTGCAACAGTTCCAGTAAACATCTTGTATATTACTGGGAGGCAAGCTATTAGTGTATAGTTTTAAGGATGGCTTTCAGGTTCAGTTTTAAGTAGGGGTATCATTTTTCCTGTTGTTATTGGTGACTGTTCGGGATGCACAAATAACTAATTCTTACTCAGGGCTAAATCTTTGTGTAATGATGTTAATGACTTTAGCCAGAAGTTAGGTACTGCTTCTGGGCCTGGGATTGTCCATTTAGAAGCTCTTCTTAATTGTCTCTGTTTCTCTGCTTTTTAATTTATCACATTTCATATTCTCTACATTAGGGCTCCTTACTGTTTCTTTTAATTCTTCTATCCATTCAGCATCGTTGTTATGTTCAACTGGGTCTTTGTAAGAATTGATAATACTGTACCGTACCATAATTAGCTGGCAACACTCTGTGATGAGACTGAATGTCTTTACCTGTTAATTATCCATTACTCAGCTGAACGGGTGCCAGTCTCTCCTTTAAAGATCAAGTCTTGTGTACTTTTCAGAATAAATTCTCCAAACACTGAAGTTCATTTAATAAGGATTTATTAGATGTTCACAATATCTGAATACTGTCTTCATTAACAGTGCTGAGAAACAATTAGTGTTGAAAGTTACTGCACATCATATTTTGATTGTCCTGAACAATGTCTTTATTTGACCTTTCTTCTGTACTCAGGCTCAAGTGTCTGTCTTCTTTGAAGAAACAGGTTGAACAAACTAACTAACCTTAGCTGCCCTGCTATCCTGAACACAACATATTATATTGCTTCAGTCCAGTAATTTTCCTTATTTACTTTTCCTAACCTTGATCTTTGGCTTTGTCTCATATGTGCTTTTAGCATTTCATTAATGAACATTCAGTAACTGGCACGACTATCTTTTCCTTGAGAAAAGAAAATTATTTTTTACACACTTTATGCATATCTTTCCTTTCTAATAAACTGTTTCTCATGCTTGACCAGTAAGGTTATTTTTCTTTCTGATTAACTGTCTTTTATGCATAAGTGAAACACAATTTACTTTACCCTTTAGCCTGTCTAATGTCTAAAATGGAAGTCCCTAATCTAACAGTTGCCCCTGAGGTCCCTGACAAAAGTCTACAGGGCCCTACTTCTGTAGTTAGCTTACATTTATATTGCTAACTACTGTATACACAGCTTTATGCTACCTGACATAATCAAAAAAAAAAAAAAAAAAATTGTAAACCTGCAATTGTAATTTTAACCACTAGGTGTCACTTGAACATTTATGGCCTGTTTGAAATGAAATCTTTTAAATTTATGATTTAATTATAACCAGGGAATCTTTTTTTTACCTGGTGAATAAACTTGCAATTTTAATTTTGACCACTAGGTATCACTTGAGCATTTACATCTTGATTGGATTTAACTCTCTTAACTTTATGATTTGTTTTTATATTACCTAGATTTATAATTTTTAGAGTCTTTAAGTCTAACTTTTGATGTACGAGTGATATATTTAAAACCTTTACATTATTCTGAAAATGAATGTCTTAATTCTGTGCCTTTTAAAGGTGATTAACCTGAACCTGTTTTTGTAAACTTTCATTTAAGTTAGACAGAGTACAAATTGTTAACCCTGCCTATTTATCTTTTCTATCTCTGTATGCTGTAATGGTAAAGTTACATTGTTTATTACCTATGTTTTTTACCTTATGAACTAGTGCTTTAGTGTACTATGATGTATTTTTCTTATAGCAAATGAAACCTTTTCCTGTTGTTTATAGATTTACATATTTATACACTGTACTGTGTGTTTTTATTGCATAGCCCATTAAGCATGATGGCTATTTTCTGAAGACTAATTGAAATCTGCACTAAAAATATAACTTTATAAGTAGTCTTGAAACATAATTACCATATTCTGTGTTAACTTGTATCTATAATTTTTTATTTAAATTTGCTCTATAATGCTACTTACCTTTTTTAACTTTTAGGAATATTTATGGGCTATAATAGTTTACTAAAACCTACACTTTCTGCATTTCAAATCTATACTGTTACTTTGTCTGTTAGTGTCCTTAATTTCTGACTGATGTACAATAATTATATAAAGTGCACTGTAATCTGTAAACTCATCAACAAATTAAGCTTGCCCCGTTATGCCTTCTGTGCATTGAATAACTATTACTACCTATTCCTTAGATAACTTATGTTAGCAGTTTACTAAACTTATGCTTTCTGTATTTTAGGTCCATATCTTTGCATTTTATGTTAGCGTCTTTTTTAACTTTCTGACTAATGCACAATAATTATGTAAATTTGATGTACGAGTGATATATTTAAAACCTTTACATTATTTAACATTAGGCCTATGTTAAATAATTTGAGTATACTGAATAACTATTACTACCTATTATTTAAATAACATTTTAATAAGCCTGTAAAAAAAAGTCTGTTCCTTAACTAATTACTGAATAATGTAATACACCTTAACTAATGACTAAATAATGTAATTCTGTTAATTTACTCAAACTAATGACTGAATAATGTTTTGAGATTTGATTGAAATGTACTATACTGAACACATAACTGAATATGACTGTCATATTCTAAAACTCGACTGAACTTTACATTAGCATATAGTGAACATTTAAAATAGCTGTGTATATTCTGGAAACTAAACTAAAAAGAATATAATTGTTTGAAAACATGAGAACATTGTCTGAACATAGATAAACTGAAACTAGTGCTATTGTGCAATTGTTTGAAAACATGAAAACATTTTAACAGTGTTACATGAACACAGATAAGAAATGAACTGAAATCTGTTTTTGTCAGTATTGTCTGAATATTGATAAAAAAACTGAAACTAGTATTGTTATAGAACTGCCTGAAACACACATACTTGCTTTAACTCATACATTTTAACTTTAAACAAATATTGAAGAAATAACTGAAACACACAGACAGTCAACTTCTTGACCACAGCTTTTATCAAATTCTTCTCTGCACTGTTTCAGTCACTGATGAGGTCTGCTTTAATGTTGAAGTATCCTCTTTATAGTTAGGCCTTTTATTTCTTGTGCAAAGCTGGGTGGTGAAAGTTCTTGATTGTATCTAGTATCAGATCCCTAAAATAACATTTGCATCTTGAATAATTAAAAACTGATAGTATTGCTATTGTCATGAGTTTATTTACATTTTTCTGCATGAAATAAACATTTGCTGCTAATAAACTCTTGCAGGTCTGTAAGCAAAACTGCTAAATTAAACTAAATAGTAATGTAACTGTGCATTTTTTCACCTAGATAAAATCAATTTTAACTGCTGAACTTTTTACATTTTGTCTTGTGACTCTTAGATTTTAACATACTCTTCTGTAAGAGAAACTCCACCCACTTTTTTACTATAACCGTTTATTTAGCTGACATTTAACTTTTCAGTAATACTGAATGCTGCAGGAATTTATTATTATTGTCTACAATTTTTTGGGACAAACAATAAATGTATTAAATGGATAGTACTATCTTTAATTTAGCTTGCTAGGCTGGCTGTAATCTGAGCTGATGTGCTTGGCAAACTGCCATTTCCATATGAAACATATACAGTCTGAAGATGATTACATAAAGTACTCTTTATATACATAGGATCTAAATTTTTAACTGTGTTGTCACTTTTAAATGTAGCATTGATTTTAAGTTTTACATTCCGTAAACTAGCAAACATTATTTTGTCTTTGTCTATATCGTTGTATATTGTTTATGCATTACAAGACTTTAATACAAAACTCAAACAAATCGATAACACAAAAAAATCATTTGCCTAATCTGTAATTGTAAACCCTTTATTCTGCAAATTAATTTAACTGTTTTTTGTGATATACCTTACAAGACAGACATATACGGTTACCTTTTTTTTCTAACTGGCCACACCCAATATGTCTTTCTGAGCACTTCAGCTATGTCAGCTGAACTGGAATTTATTTTATCTTTAATCCATAAATCTGCATGTTCTTGTCATAACCAATTCTTTAAAATCTGCACATTTGCACAGATCTTGTCTAAAACATCATATAACTCTTAATGGCATGTTTATGCCTAGTACAGTACTGCTACACTTTAAACTGCTAGCTGCTGTAATATTTGATTCCTTTAAATCCTGACAAAAGTGCATCTAACAGTCTTCATAGATGTTGTTGTGTCTTTCGGCTTTGCCCAGTTAGGGGTCGCCACAGTGGAACTCCGGTCCGCTAATGATTGGCAGTAGATTTTTACGTGTCGAGTTGCTGGCCCTGACGCACAACCTTCAACGAAGGTACGCCCTTTCATGCAGAGAAGACGCTCTAGCTGAGAATTGAACAGGACGTCTTATTGTGAGGCGACAATGCTAACGCAGCACCACCGCCACAGTTCTAACAGTCTTCAGTCTTCATAGATAATTTCTCCAAAATCTGTCTTTCTCTTCTGGTGGTGTTTTTATTCCTTTTGCTTTGTTTCCCAATTCTCTGTAAAACCGTTTTGGTTTATTCATAAATTGCTTATCTTGTACCTTTCCTTTATATATATTCATAGATTAGTACTAGGCTAACTGCCCTTTCGAGCCATTTTAAGCCTAGCCAATTACCCCCTGTGAGACTCAAACCCTGTACCTTGTGTTTGTAAGGCAAACACCTTAACCACTAGGCCACCTTTTTCCACATATCTTTTCATCTTCCAAGTTTTTCTGCCTGGGCTGATATTTTTAGTTTATTATTGGCAAAGTATGTGGCAAATCATGATAATTTTAGATACTGTGTGTTGCTCTTATCACATCTATCTTTTTAATTATTTTGATGATCTGTTCCCTTTCTTTTAACAGAGATGATACTTTTCTTAACTGCTTTCAAATTTTCTCTAGTTGATGATTCTATGGTGCTATTTTACTTGCTCCCTTCCTTTTGTTTGTTACTTTGTTTTGTGGTAACACTTTATCTGTTACTAGTTTAGCTGCCCAGTAATATATTCTACTTATTTCTGTTGTACCACATGAATGTCTCTTAATAGTACTCCTTACTGTATTCACCTGTTTTAACACAACATTTTGAGTATTATTTACATTCTATGATCTGTTTCTTTCATCTGTCTTAATATGCCTATCCATCTCTATTAAATTAAGCAGGTCTTCCCTTAAATCATTTTCTTCTGGACTGAGGGTATCTTCTTTGCTCTGTTTCCTGTGAGTAATCTACATAAAGTTCCAGAAAATATTCTTGTGTAATGTCCTCTTCAGATGCACCCCGCTTCATTTGCTGCTTCTTTATATGTGAATCTTTGGCCCATTACTCTAAAACATTACTTGCGTCAGAATTGCCACGGTTTCCCCCTGCTTCCCTTGCTGTGCCACTTCAAATGGACTTTTGTACCAGTCTCCTATAAAAGACTGCTGAGCATCTTCATGTTGCAAATCTTCATATGCCTCCTGCTCCACCTGTTGCTCCTTAATCTGGGTACTTGCAATTCCAACATGATGTGACATTGCCTGTTTTGGAATTTCCACACTCAATCATTCATTTCATGGATAATCAATAACTTTGATTTCTGTTTGGTTAATTTTTGCCTTACTAATCCTCTACATTCCCCCTTTATTTTGTTATTTTTTGTATTGTGAAATGTTCCATACCTGGGTAACTTTGCCTGTATTTCTCTTCAAATATTTTTTGTATTAATTAGCTTTTACGTTTTATATTAATTAGTTTAGCTTTCTCCTTTACATATATATTGCACCAAAGCAGACTCTTTTTCTTTTCTATGCCCAAGTTTCTTTTTTGTACCTTTCAAAAATCTCTTGGTTTTGCCCTCATATTTTGGCACATCATGCCCTCATATTTTGGCACATCATTTGTCACTTCTTTTTCCAGTTAGCTAAAAGTTCCTTTGTCTGTGTAATGTTTCTCATAAATGTGTTGCATTAGTGAAAACAAACTTCTGTTTGAAGCTTTTGACAGTTTTTCTTGTGCAAGTATTTTTCATCCTTTTGATTTCTCTATTAATCTTTCTTAATATCTTCTATCTGGACATTCTGGGCTTCTTGTTTAATAGTAACAATACACAATGTCTTTCTTATCGCCAATAGTCCACTTTGTAATCTTTATTGCTCTTTTTTTGGCCTGTCGGTTTCTGTGATTTTTTTGGGACTACTACTTCCTTCTACAACAGGGAGCCATCCTCCCCCTAAGTCTGGTCTAACCCGGTTGTAGAAATGCTTCCATGTCCTGAGGATTCTACACTGTCTTTTTTTCCAGTTTCAGCACCAATGTGTACACCAGGACGGAATGCTTTTCTGTCTTGTGACTGGTGCACCCAACTCTCTTTTTTATCTTTTAACTTATCTTTCTCCATGATATATGCTATACGCTATATAAAATACAGTCTAAATATGGGGTGTTGCCTTGGTGAGATTTTGTAAAAACAAAGTCCACCACATGAAGGTACTCACCAACATTTGAGGATGAATTTACTTACAGCAATACTGCTTAACCTTTTTTTTGCTGATTTCTGCTCTCCATTTGGACTTCTCTCTGAGGGACAAAAGTAGATTGAGCTACTATTGCACAAAACTCTAGCAGAGGCAGGAGAATAAGGTAGAGGCACAGAGGGTTATTATATGAGCTAGACACACCAAGCAGTGCCCACCAATGCAACTACATACTGGGGCATGCTCAGACATATGCATGCACCATATGTTGGTACTGTACACATCATTTTGGTGGTACCCATATTAAATCTTCATGTGGTAAAGGTTCAGCTAATGTATAAAAAATGCAGTGTACATGAAGGATGACATCATACTGTGGCTAACCCATGTAGTTTTCTAGCCTGAAAAGTAGTACATGCCATCTCTGGCTACCCCTCAAAGTGGCGCATGATCTTGTAAGTAAGCTGACTCTATACAAGGGGCTTTAGCAGTTTGTCCAATGGCCTGGGTACTGCTGGACAGAAAAATCACCTAAACTATATTTAAATCTCCAAGCACTGTGTCACATTGCCATATGTTTCCCAAGTGTAAACATAATCAGCAAAATGTTTCAGCTGAAAGTTGAACACAGATCAGTAGGAATACTGTTCTGATTTGCAGAATACCTAAACTGCACATAATTGTGCATTTCCAAGTACATCGTTTTCAATGCACAGCTGAACTACCTCAGATGTCACAATCTTTTTTCATTTATCAGTCCCAGACTAATCATCACATACTTGGTTGCTCATTTAGACAACCTTCCCTAGTCAGCTATTACCCACCATGTCATTACTTCTTTATTGCTTAAAAAGTCACTTACAAAACCACTCTTCCTTGCCATTTATACATTTCAGCTTAACTGATTCTCTTCTTATACTTTACTTCATAAACAGCCTAAATTCTCACTTTCCTTATTAAGTCCATCTCCTCTCACATTATTACAGTGACCGTAGTACCACAAATACCCAGTGCTTGTTTTAGTTCTAATCCTATTGACCTTAGTACGGGATGTGACACACTAATGCAAACACCTTTGATCTTGTACTAAATACTAAATGGCTCAAACAAAAGCAGCCATAGTAATACATGTCAGGCTATCAGCAACTATTACATTAATGTTCATTTGCCACTTTCATGAGTAACAGTATCAGTATTTCTCTCTCCAGCAATATTAACACCATCCTTTCAACCCAAATATACTTGTAGGTGATGCCCCATTAACTAAACATCTCCATTTTCTCACATGACTTGAAGTAGAAAATTTCCCTATTCAACAGACATAGTTCCTTTCTCCTCATGTAATGCATGATTTCAGAGTCAGATACAGGAGGAGGAGGAGGAGGAGAAGAAGAAATCCTCACCATGTTTAAAACAATTCCACTGACTTACTCTGTGACAGCATTGCTTTTGTAGAAATGGTTTTGGGCTTGGCTAGTAAGTCACACATGACCCACCATAATACAGCATATCATTATCCAGACAGTGGTCTGAAAATAGTCAAATCACTGACAAAGCTAAAAAGCCTTTAATGTATTAATTTAGAGACATCCATTTATTCAGTTCATTCAAAAATCCATCCAAACCAACCATGTCTCTTTACTGGACTTGGTTCTTACAATAAGAAAAAAAAACACATGATTTTTATCATCTTTACACAGCTTCTACCTCCAAGTAGCAATTACAATGAGGAAGAATGTACAATAATTGAGTTCATATATTTTTTAAGTAAATGGAACAAAGCTTCATGTACTTTTTTGTTCTAGTATTTGAAATAAAAGTTAGAAACTCAAGTGGCAGTTTCTAAGCTATGACCATATTCAGATGCTTCCACCACTGGATGTGATCTGTATTTTTCCGAGCTTCTGTAAACATTTAGTAACTCTGAAACAGATTTGCTATGGTTAAGTGATTCATTATTGTGGGTTTTATTAGGTAATTCTTCCTAACTGCTCAGAGTTCCTATACTTGTCTACCACTAAAAGTTATGTACCTATTATTATTGTTTATTATACAATGACTGGCCATTAGTATTCAAAAACATGTATGGTGATTGACCAGCCCAACCAGCATGCCCGTTGTAAATCCCACAATATACCAACAGAATAAGGTCCAGTCACCCGGACTTCCCATACTCCGGACATACCAGAGAGGCAGCATGGAGGAAATACAAAGAAAATCAGGTATGTTATTTAAAACTAAAGACACATACCTGATTGTCTTTGGATTTCTTCCATTCTGTCTCTCTCTCCTACCCCTAAAGTAGTCCAAACTTTTTTGTTAAAAAAAAAAAAAGGGAAAACAAAAACGAAGCAATGGAGACTTTCTTTTCTCCGTTGCTTCCTTTTCAAAACACTGATGTACTGGATATGCATCAGAATGCAAGTCCCATACACATGCACAGTACATCAAAACAACACAGCAGTATACCACCAGCCGTGGAAGAACAGTGATGTGCCATTATACAAAGGCATTATTTAAGAAAAGTATTTTTTTTCTTAAATAATGTCATTGTATAATAGCAATAACTGACTTTGTGGTGATTAAACCACACCAACCATGGGTAAATCTTCAATATACCACACCTATACTAGGCTACTATTAGGAAAATTAAAACTAAAACAAAAATTCAAAAATAAACTAAAATATAAAATATAAATTAATCCATAAATTAATACTGGCCACACCTACTAATTTCATGCTTGATGGACTCCAAACAAGGAACTTTTCCAGCTGCTCTTTTAAGTCCTTCAAGTAAGACAGTGGGTCGGATTCACGAAGGCTTGCATGGAGTCTAAGAGTAGAGTAAGACTCCAGCCAGCCAACATGTCTGCCGAGCGATCCAGGAACAGCTGGCAGGGGCATGCAAGAGAGCTCCTAAAACGACTCTTGCACGGACAGTGTTAGTTTATGCAAATTACCTCATTTTCTGCTGAAAGCTATGCAAATGAGGTAAATTTGCGATCCAGGAAACACTAACCTGTCCGAGTAAGAGTAGTGTTATTTGCAGAAATGTACTCGGTTGGCAACTGAGTACCGTTCTGCAAATAGCAAAACGGAGCTATGACAGCTCCAAATAAAGGATGCAACCAGTTGAGGAAGCATGCCTATGGCCACTGGCATTTTTATCTGTTGCAAAATAATAAAAATTTTTTTTTTCCTCGATCTCCGATGTTTAAGCGTAGCGCAGCACCGAGCAAATGTGCGGTGCTCTAAAAACCAGAAAAACAAAAAGTAAAAGCCACAAATAGGGATTTTATTCAAAATATTCATCTGCCATGCAGGTGAATGGCAGGTTGAAGACAACATGGCTACAGAGTAGTGGTTGCTAAGGGGTGAAGCTCAGTCTGAGAGATGTAACCAAGCATTAGTAGGCAATCCTATGCAAATGAGTATAAGGATAGTGAATCCCGATTTTTCTTGCCATGTGAACCATGTCCCTAGAGTGTAAGAGTAGGATTAGGGGAGTAACAGAGTAGAAGATAGGTGACATCATGAGGGGTATGTATCAAAAAGACTGTAAGATTATTGGAGCAGAGTGGCATGTGTTTGCTGTGAGTTACTCAGGACTGGAAGAGGCATGTCTACAGTTGTCTAAACTGAAACCCAGAAACTGAAGGTGTACGCCGTGGCTATCACTAAAGTCTCTTGCAAAGCTTACACTGTGTGCATGCGTGTGCATGCCTGTAAACCCGTCTAAGCCTGTGTGCACATGTGTGCACCCCTGTAAGCCTGTGTAAGGCTGTCTAAGCCTGTATGCACGAATGTGCACCCGCCTAAGCCTGTGTAAGCTTGTGTAAGCCTGAGTGCGCATGTGTGCGCGCGTGTTTGCACTTGTTTGCATGGTGCTGCCCCCTGTGGAAACAGAAATGGGAAAAGGAAGGAAAAGTAGTAGGACGTTAACCAAGGAAAACTAGCAGAGCTGCTAGGTGAAATCAATCAGAATCAGGCAATTACACAGGCAGTACACTAGCCCAGCCCAGCACTTAAAACTCTGCAAACAAAATTCCCCCATGTTGTTCTCAGAAACACTGCAACACTGCAGTCTACAAAGAGAAGTGAAAACTTAAAGCTTAACTGAGACAAAAAAATGTTAGGGGCTGCCATTGCTATTATAAGGCAACATGTGCAAGATGCTGAGGGTGGTGCCATTGCAAATGCTGCTGAGCAACCCACAGTGAGGAGACGGAGAACAGTGTACAGACCCAGGGTAACCTACCAGGGGCTACATGAGCTGGAGATAGTGGAGCACTATAGAGTGGACAGAGAGCTCCTGCAGCAAATTGTTGAGCTGTGCAGGCCACGCCTCACACATAGAACCAACAGAGGGGAACCCATCCCAGTGGAAACCAAGGTATGTGTTGGCCTAAGAATACTAGCAACAGGTACCTTCCAGAGACCAGCTGGTGATATGATGGGGATTTCACAGGCATCAGCATCCAGGGTACTGCACCAGTTCCTGAATGCCATGTCAGCACATGTCAGTGATCATGTATATTTCCCCAATTCCCGTGAGGTATTGGCAAGCAATATGCATCTCTTCCATCAAATAGCGGAATACCCTGAGGTGGTGGGTGCAATTGACTGCACACACATACACATCAAAGCACCAGCTGGAGAGCGGAGTAGGGCCTACATCAACCGCAAGGGCTTCCACTCCATCAACTGTCAGGTTGTGTGCGATTCCCAGGGCATAATACTGAATGTGTGTTGCTGCCCTGGAAGCTACCATGATTCCCATATCTGGCATCTGTCGCAGCTGTACCAATGGGGACATCCCTGACGGTCACCTAGTGGGGGATGCTGGATACGCACTGGAGCCGTGGCTGATGGCACCCATCAGAAATGCACACACACCTGAACAAGAACTCCATAATGAGGCACACGCACAAACACGAAATGTAATCGAGCGTGCGTTTGGGATGCTCAAGTCACGGTTCCAGTGCCTGGACACATCTGGTGGAGCCTTGCAGTACTCACCAACTACATGTACCCAAATTGTCATGGTATGTGCCATGCTACACAATATGATCCTGCGAAAACAGCTGCAGTAGGAACAGCATGGGGCAGGGCCAAACAGCTCCCCACCATTGCCAAGGCCTGCACAAGCACAGCGTGACTCGAAGGAGGAACAACCTGAGCCTGCCCCAGCAGGCAGAAGGAGGCATGCCCAGTATGCCTTGGTCTTGGCAAAGAGGCAATGCATAGCACATACACTGGCTCAGTAGGAACCCTGGAAATGATACCTCCCTCTGACTCGTACAGAAAATAAAAGGGATGCCTAGCTTGACACTACCTGTTTCCAAACATGTATAGGCAGTGTAGTATGTGTATCCGACATAGGCAGCCCTGCAGCACCACCTGAGGCAGGATTGCCATGTTTTAAGCAATATAAAGCAGTGCTATGCAGCTTTTACCAATATCTAGTATATGTAAACAAAATTGCTTGTGCTAACTAGCGCAGCGTCGGGCAACGTTAAGCAATGTTGGGCAAGGTTGGGCAAAGTTGGGCAAAGTTGAGCAAAGTCAGTTAAACATGCTCATATCTGCTTTGTTGTTCCTTAAGCAGTCTGGTCTGCCCGGCATGAAAATAAAAAGCAGCGACTAAGCCATGGTAGCATTTCAGTGGCACAGACAAAGCAGGACAATTGTACACTAATGCAAACACAAAGAAATGCTGTATCATGCCCCTAAAGAGGCAAATGGATAACCTCCCCCACACGCCTATGCAGACAGACAACAATCAGGCCAGGAGGTGTGATGTGGGTTGTGTAGGCTATGAAGTAGCAATCTAATATATGTGACATTGGACACTAAGATCTGTAGTACAGTAGTATGCCTCAAGCCAGTACGATAGGCAACAGTACAGACTGAAATGGTGTCCTGTACACAGCAGTGCAGGCATAGCAAATGTGTATAAGTGTCAGGTGAAATCCACATCCTATGTACACCCACAGTAACAATCAGGTGTGCCCCCGGGTAGAAATGTACAAAGAATAGCTGTCCCCACTGAATGTAGAAATGTTGATAAGTCTATGCAAAGTGCCTCATGGAAGCCCTGCAGGCACAGCATGATCCCTGTTGATCTATGACACAAAGGTGAGCCCTGCTGTAAAAATGCAACTTGATTTTCCATACACATAGTATAAATGTCTATACCGGGCGTGCTCACACACTCCAACAAATGTAGTGGATTTCATTCAGCATCACACTGAAAGGTCATACTGGGCATGCTCACACACGTAGGCTAAATACGGATGTGATAATAAGGGATCTATGGACAAATGTGGATAGTCATCTCTACTTCCAGAAACACATTCACAAAGTGGTCGGAAAATCATGCTATGTGTTCACACAAACTGCCAAGGTCTGTGCATGTAGGTCAAAGGAGGTTCCCACTACTCAGCAGTCATCAGACCTGTCAAAGAGTACCACAGCACACTTGCGATGAATCTGACTAGGCACATTCAGCAGCTAGAAAGACCAATGAAGTACCTTAACAAGAGGATTACTGGCCTCAAATAGTTGCCCCATGCAACAAGACTGAATGTAATCCAATCTGTACTCTGTTGCATACTGTCTACTTAGAACAGATCTGAGTGTAACCATAACATGGACCTGTCTGTTGGGCAGAGATCTCCTGAGTTACAGCTCAATGGCACTAAATGTACACAGCCAACTGATATTGCCAACATCCTGGCAGATAGGATCAGTGTTAACTTTACCCCCCTGTCACCCATGAAAGAGCACATCTCTATAATGGAAGACTGCAAAGTTGCTGTCATCACGGCTGCACGGGTAAAAAACACTCTCCAAAGCCAGTATCACAGCAGCCATGGGACCAGATAACTTCCCAGGCTGTGTAGTATCTACTTCCCTGAAGTGAACATTAACAAGGAAGGTCTGTGGCTGCTGAAGTTTCCAGAGGACTGCAAACTAGGAGCCATAATTGTAAACACTAAAGATGTGGACATCCTACAAAAGGGCCTCACTGAGACAGATGGCTGTTGTCAAAGCCATGGGCTCTAGCTCAATCCCAAAAGGTGCATTGTCATCCCCTTTGTTAAAAACTCTGTAGCCAAGAACTACAACATAGGTGGTAGTATACTTCACACTGAAAGTGTGACAAGAGACCTTAGGTCACAGGAGGACAGTGGATACAACTGTGATAATCACATTCCCACAGTAGTCAGGAAACCCTTCTATGTGGCACACCTCATCACAAAATGTGTCTCATGCAGAATAGAAGAGGACATTGTTCTCCTCTACTCATCACTCACTAAAACTATAATAGAGTACAACGTCACTGTTGCTATGTACCTCACAAGACAACTACAACAACTGGAAAGCCAGCAGCAATACCTCACAAAGAGCATTAGCGGCCTGAAATACATGCCATACATAGACCATCTCAAAATGCTCTATTTGTACTCTCTTGCATATCGCCTACTCAGAGGTGTTCACTGCCTAACATACAAAGCTATGTCAAACACAGAGTTGTTGGATATGCTCCACGTAAAACACTCAATCCCTCTGACCTTCGGACCCAAAACCACGAGTAAAATACAAAAGGAAGGGGTGTACCCATCTACCTTATGGATACCCACAACTTCAGGTTAATGGCACAGCATGAGGCCTTTGAGATCAATCCAGTGCAACTACCATTGGGCAAAGCTGGCCATCAGATTGTAGCCTGCTACAGATCACGTACCTTGTCTCAGGAACCTCACTCAGTATTCCGGAGAACAGTGGAAACTATAAAGGTCCTATCAAACACCATTATATGAGGAGATAACAACTACCCAAACATTGAGCGGTGGAATTACTTGTGTACAACGTCCTTTGCCCAATGTTTCCTAGAGTTTAAAAACCCTAACACCCTGAAACAGCTGGTCACCATGCCCACTAGAGGTGACAACATACTGGACATGGTCATCACCAACATGGGGTACCAGTGTTCCACAACAGAGATAAACCCCTCACTGGTAATATCAGATCATTAAGTAATCACACTGGACATCCACATCCCCCCACCCAGTTAATGAAACCACTGTGAAGACATTTGCAAAAGCAAACTTCACACTTCCCAAGACCAAAGTGGAACGTTCCAAAGACCTCTTGCTATAGGATAATGGTATACAATCTGCAGAATCATTTATAAGTGCATCCTATGAGCATCAACAGGGATGCATGGAATAAGACATCACAAATAAAACCAAGATGCACGCTTCCAAAAATAGGACAACAATCAGGTGGTTGTTGCCCATAAATAAGCTGGACAACAGAAGGAGGAAACAAACACATGATAGAGCCAACTTCACTAAAGGAAAGGCATCACTGATCATCATCAGGAAGAAACAATGATCGCTCATAAAATAATCCAAGGACAGTTTCTAAAGACAAATAGTCCAGGAATGTAAGAATAACAACCACAAAGCCTTCAGTAGCTATACCAGACATGTAGGTGTCAATTTCCAAATATGCTGTCAGCTTCTGAAAAAAGGAATGACATACACCAAACCAACTTTCATTGCCCACATCCAGGGGGACAAGTTCAGTGTAAACTCCCCCCATCACCTCCAAAAGGGCCTGTGTCCATCACAGAAGGATGCAGAGCCCCAGACGTTCATGGACATGCAGGTAAAGACAGCCCTCACCAAAACTAAGAACACAGCATCAATGCGACTGGATGGTGTCCCAGGCTGCATCTTACACTAGGCCCATAAGGAACTACACCCTCACCTACATTCACTGTTCAGACACAAGTGTACCACAGGCTATGTACCCAAAGAATGGCATACACTAACAGTCATCCAGATCCACAAAGGGGGTGCCACAACAGAACCAGGAAACCATTGCCCAATATGTCTACTCAGCCTGGTCTACAGAGCTATTGAGCAAATTGTCATGGAGCCCATAAACTGAGACATTGGAGACCTCCAGACACTGGACTCTACACAACTTCACCTTGTTAAAGGCAGATCCTTGCTCCTAAACCTAGTTGACTGATTTCAAACAGTTACCAAGGACATAGATGGAGGTGAAAGTAGTCCAAACAGCCCACCTGGACCTCACGGAGGACTTTCTACACCATTCCCCACTCTGTCATCATGGACAAGCGTACCAGCTTGAACATTAACAACTATGTCACAGAAGTGGCTCACAGATCAAACACACATGTTCAGAGTTGCGGGTGCCATGTCAACTCTAAGCCAGTCAAATGGCATCCCACAGGTCTTGGTCATGGGACCCCACCTGTTCAGTAGATAATGCTCAGAGGTACAGGCAAGCACGGGAGGTGTATGGCTGAACAGGTTTGCAGATGAATAGTAACTGTGGTCCATAATCGACTGTACGGCTGACACAGACATCCTCCAGAAGTGTCTAAAAGAGACAGATACCTGGTGTCAAAACAATGCCCTCAAGCTGAATGCCAAAGAATGCATAGTTAACCCCTTTTGGTAAAACAAAGTGCACACAAATTACCACATAGGTGGTAATGCAGTATGTACAGAGAAAGTCATTATGGCCCTGGGGACACAGGTAGATAGCAAACTCCCCTTTGATCACATGGCCAAAGTGTTTAGACATTCCTTCAATGTAGCCCACCTAATATCACCTAATGTAACCCACTTTGTATAGTTTGATGATGTCACCATCCTACAAATATACCTGTGGAAAGGATAACTCACCGTAATGTGTATAGCGTGGCATGTAAATGCGTACCTCTTTGGTATCATAAAGTAGTTAGGTAGTGGTTTGAATCCTGTACTTGACAAGTGTGTATGTTTGTGGGTGGTCTCCTTGGGAAGGAGCAAATGTTTTGGAGAGTAGTGGTAAACTAATCTTTGTCAAGTCTAATGATGTCAGCATCCTACAAATATACCTGTGGAAAACAGAACTCCCAGTAATGTGTATAGCTCATTGTGTTAATGCGTACTCCTCAAGTATCATAAAGTAATTAGGTAGGGGTTTGAATCCTGCACTTGACAACTGTGTGTGTGGTCTTCTTTGGAAAGAATAACCTTTTAGGAGAGTAGTAAAACACCTTAGAAGTGGTAAACTAATCTTTGTCAAGTCTGATGATGTCACCATCCTACAAATATACCTATGGAAAAAAGCTATCCCAGTAATGTGCATAGCGTGTCGTGTTAATGCATACTCCTCTAGTATCATGAAGTAATTAGGTAGGGGTTTGAATCCTGCACTTGGTGAGTGCATGTGTTCTATGTGTGTGATAGTGTTGGTCAATGTGCTGTGGGGTTTGCTTTTACTACCGTATGACATATCAGTAGGCATTGCACATGTGAGGTAGCTGTGAGGCAAATACATATACGTACATGTTACCTCAATCATTGCATGTGTGGAAACCTTGCTTTATCCAAGAACACAGCTGTCATCTTTGCCAAACTGTGCTGCTGCTTCCCAGACCTTAGGTCACATCTGTATGCTTGTGACAAGGCCAGCCACTGCAGTGATGCCTGGCCTAGGTCATCCGTGTCACACACATTCATTACGGTTTCTATAGAATTGTGTGAGTGAAGGTTTATGGCCGAGGTATATGTCAGACCTGTTCAAATGCAGCAAAGTCCGTCAGTGATGACTATTCATTATAGGTGTATAACAACCTTTGTGGACATGCATGCAGACCCCTTATTGCTTATGTGATCCACCAAGGGATTTCAAAATACCTTAGGGAATGTGATTATCAAAGGAGAGATGGCTTAACACTAGGTTGCATGTACACATCGGTACCTGTTCATCATGTTGGTGGCTACTACCTATGTGGTACTGTGGGGATACTATGTTCCGTAAAGGTGGATGACTATGCTTAGTTTGGCCTATAGCTTTACAGCATGGGTTTGACAACAGCTTAGTTTGGCCTATAGCTTTACAGCATGGGTTTGACAACAGGTATCTGTCTGTATGATACCCTTGTGGAGGATGTGTGTGTCACCTAGAGAATGCAGTATAGGCCACAGTATGCATTAGCACATGTGGACAGACATATCCCTACTGTGATTGCTTTTACCTAAGAGAGCCATATGCCAAACAGGAGTGGTCTCAGTAATGGGTGCAGGTGAATACCACTGGTTACTGGCATAGTATAGTACCTGAAGGATCCAAATTTTGCTGTGTGTCCTACATCTGTGTGTCAGTTGTCAAGATATCATCTAACGATTGGTTATGGTCAGGCTGTTGAAGTAATGTATACTACCAGAATGCAAAACAATGACAGATGGTAACAGTATCACCCACAGCACAGTGTCAAACCATGTCATACACACGTGTAGTCAGGTTCCAAAATGTGTGTAGTGCAATGCATACTGGCCACCAATAGAAACTATGGAGTGTTACTGTGTAAAACAGAGCATGTCACCCTGCCCATGTGTCCACTATGCACGTACATGCAGACAGTGCACCTCCACCATTTTCACAACTGTACACCTGCAAATCTGTGCTACACACATCCCACACATACTGTCCACTCTCTAACACATGCTGCCAATACTGCACACATCAGCCAAGTGGCACGTGGGTGGACAACATACAACTGGAACTAACACTGGTATAAACAACACTACAATGACAATCATAGCTTTAATGCATCATGCCTGCTCAGCTACACCTTCAAGCATATCATTACACTACTGCTGACAACATGCTAACATTGCTATACTGCTATAAAGACACCCTGTGCATCAGCACCATGGCAGCCTGTTTCTGCATCGATGTTACAGATGACAGGAGGTGGCACAGGTTTCATCATATGCACAGGGTGTGTTGTTGGTTTGCCAGAGGCCTACAGTGAGCCATCCAATCGACATGTATGTGTATCTGTGTGTGTGTGTGTGTGTGTGTGTGTGTGTGTGTGTGTGTGTGTGTGTGTGTGTGTGTGTGTGTGAGGGGCAAGAATACTGATATGGGTCAATGTTGATGTAATGTGTGTGGGTATGTGTTAGCCCTAGGTGTCTGGATTATGTGTGTGTGTGTGTGTGTGTGTGTGTGTGTGTGTGTGTGTGTGTGTGTGTCTGCATGCACACAGTTCCACCATGTGACTGCCATATATGGGTATTTGTGGGACAGCCACAGACTGTACTTGCGAGGCTTTACAGATTATCGTCTGTGGCCACAGATATGGTACCTGTGCCTGGCAGGGGTGCTACTGACACTATCAGGTACTAAGCCAGACTGGGTACTATCCCCAGAGGTAGATGGATGTACACTGGACCCAGGTCCCTGCTGACCTGTCCAGAGCCACATGCACGTGGTCTTCTAGAACGTTCTATGGACAGCCCATCCCCAACATTGCTGGGGCTGGTACTGGCATTACGGGAGTGGCTGTGGCTTGAGGGACATCCGTGGTGACTGCCAGCTGCTGATGTTGCTGGCATACATCTACATCAACGACTCAACCATCCCGCACTGTCCTGACACATGGACATGACATTGTGGAGGACTGGCTGTGGCTTGATGGACGTCCGTGGTGACTGCCAGCTGCTGATGTTGCTGGCATACATCTACATCAACGACTCAACCATCCCGCACTGTCCTGACACATGGACATGACATTGTGGAGGACATCTAATGTCTCTCCCCAACGTCTATCAGTGACCTCACTGTAATTATGGATGGCACCAGCTAGGTCAAGGATACTGTCTATTACGGCGGTACTATGTGCCCTCTGTGCCCTTAGTCCCTGTCTGGTGTACCGTTCCATACGTGCCTGTGCCTCCATGACAGCCTGGAACATGCGTGAGACCTGTGGCACGTCTGCCAGTGGCATGATGAGCAGCAGTGCTCCGACAAGAACCCCTGGACATCTGCCTATGTGGCACCCTTCCAGACATCTCTATATGGCTGCTGTGTCAGGATGCATGTGCCATGGATACCACACTGTCCTGGCCAATGCCGACTGTATGCTGTCCCTCTGCTAAGGGCATCGGTGATGGATGTATTGGCAGTATGACTGTGTGCATGGATGGGGTGGACACTTGTGTACTGTCGATTGGTGGCCCAACGACAGACCCTGGCAAACATGCCTGTGCCTCAACACACCTATCATCATTATTACTATTATGCTCAGTGACATCAGTTTCCCTGCTGCATTGAACCAGCCCAAAATCAGCACCTGTGAGAGGAAGACAGGAAACACACTTTACGACCTGTACATGATGTCAGCACACATGCACACATGAAGATATGAACACATGGACACATGGACACATGAACACATACACACATGCACACATGGACAAATGCACACATGGACACAAATACACTTCTCACTAAAACAGACACACACACACACACACACACACACACCGCCAGCAATCCCGAACATACTCAATAGCGTGTGATGGTGGGGTACAGTATCAAAAGCCAAACATTTATATCAAATGGGACAGCATGCAGGATGTGTGTTGCTCAACAGCATGCAGTGTGAGTGTAGACAGCCCTTGCTAATAACAGTTTACATGGCTTTGATACATGTGTGTTTTGTTCAGAGAATGGCCTCACCCTGGAACGCAATGCGTACATGGACACAACACTGCTGTGCAAGTATTAAAAGCTCTGCAATTTCCTGTGCACCATCAGTCACAGGTATACATACCATGGCTGGATGTCTATCAGTGTGTCACATAGATATCCAATTCTGATTAGAGCATCTGTGTCTTTAGCAGATAATTGTGGACACAGGTTTAGCACATGCATGCTATGTATACACACAGGATGAGTGGTGCATGTATACCTGATGGAATACCATTGCTCAACATAGCCATTGTACAGTGGTTATGGTGAGTGTAGGACATATTGTGGACATGCCAGTGCCAGCCATGACATGGCATGCTACCACACAACTGCAACATGAAACATCACACATACACAATGTGTGTCATGTGACCTATACACTCAATAGCATTACAAGACATATGTGTGTCACTGTACAAATGGTGATTGCTATGCATATTGTGTATAGGTGTATATGTTTGCACACACACAACATTGAGGTGCATAGCAATTCATGATATGTGTAGTACTGTGGCCACTGTAACTGGATGGGGTGTAGTACCATGAGCCATCATCATGCAGCATCATGTGGTCACTCAAGGCTACTAATGTGTGCCAGACCGGCACATAGCATGCTGTACCTGAACTGCAGTACCATGGCTACATTCACCATTTCACGGCCAGTTGTTACATGGGTTTGTAAGGTGCCCAATAGGGGGCATTGCCTAATATGAATGTGTTATGTGTTAAAGAGCGTCGCACAGCCACATGAGAGGCCTGTACCCCTCAGGTATATTATGTGTGCTGTGTGGATGACATTTGGGATACTGGAGTGTGACCTTACAGTGGGTGTCTGAATACGCCATGTGCAGCATGTTAACGTATACTGCGTATGACACAGTTGTGTATGTTGTGTGCATGTGTATAGACTCTGCCTATCCAATGTCCACTACAGTTTTGCCACAATTGTGTGGGATGCCCTGTGTATTGCATGTGTTTTTGATGCAGCTACTCACATTACTGAGATGTGCATAGTCTCACAGCAAACATGCACAGCATGCATTATGCGCTGGTGTGTGACGTGTACATGGCCTACACCTCACCTATGACATGCACATTTAATTAGCAATATTAAATGTAGAACACACTCACCAGCATGGGTCTGCTGCCTTGCTGTCACACCAGAGGGACCTACAAGGATATGAGACAGTTTGTCAGTGGCAACAACTGTGGCATTGCTACTGTGTGTTTGCAATCTTACAGTAGTACAACTGTTGACAGTCACAGGCCTGCAGATTATATTCCTAATTATTATTATTGCACAACACTAGGCACCACATCTTGTAACTACACAGTACACATCTCACATTAGCATGATCTACCAATAGAGGTAACAGTAGTGTACAGCTATTCCATGTTACCTGCACGCTCCATGTCAACTTGCTGGGTGGCTCCAACCTCCATGATGATGCATGTTAGTTGTTGTGGTTGTTGTTGGCCAGGAGCCACCTGGCTCAGGAGCAGCTCCTCCACTCTGTTGAGGGAGGGATGGATGGCTACCCCACCACCTGTGGCAAGCTGTTGTCCATGGATATCAGATGCACACAGCCGGACATGCCTAATTAAATCACTGCAGTGATGGCGTAGCTGATCATATGTCTGGTTATGCATGCGTATGACATTTACTCTACAGACAAGGACTTGCCACAGTGCAGTCCACTCATGCTGGTCCTGGCTGGTTCTTGAGAACAGCAGGCCATAGTGCTGAACCATGGTGGCTGTAATCACTTCCTCCTCTACTGGACTATATGAGGGATTACGATGGTGGGACATGACCCTGGAAGACAATGAAACAATATGTGTGAGCAAGTCAAGTGGCACACTTAACATTCTAAAGTACAGGTATCAATTAACTGCCATATATAGCAACCTATTGGCTGTCAAAGGATACACACTTTCAATACCACTTATCAGTGCTCAACCCACAACTGCCTGACAGTGCCTAGCACACACTATATATCAAACCATGTTTTGCACAGCAACAAAGATAAACCAGTATGTAAGACTATACAACAGTACATGGCACACTGTATGTGACACAATGCACCACCTCACCACAGGGGGTATATATCAAGCTAATGCATAACGTAACATGTAATCTATTGCAATGATTGTGAAGTCCAGTTACAGTATTATCAGTATACCACACTAGTCATTGATGGCAAACCCCTGCATAACATATGTGCTAATTCGTTAATATAGGTGGCATACTGCTATACTACACTATACATGTTACCATATATGCACCTATATCCTGTAACACACATATGACCGAGGCCATGGTACAGGCATACATACACACACACACACACACACACACACACACACACACATCAGACATACATACCAGACACAAAGGTATGGCAACCCACATGATCTTTACCTGTGTACCATACAGTACTGTGTGTCAGTAGTTACAAGAACTTATGCCTGAGGTATGTCATCTGTGAGGACTACGGGGAACAAACAAAACAGTGGTTCCAGGACATGTGGACATACACCATACTGTGCTGTTTAGGCATACAGCTTCAGGTAGTACTACAGTTCATTCAGGGGTTGGATTCACCAGCAGTAACACTCAATAAGAATACATGTACTGCTGTAGCCTACAATGGGACACCCCAGTCGACACCAACGGACTACGTCAGACCGTACAGCATACTGCTTTTTCTGCCTAGCAATAGCATGCACATCATTTGCTGAGATCACAGCTAGGACACATAATACCATGACAGAAACAGTTTCCCACTTGGCTATCACACATATACAGAACTCTGACACATTCACCAACACATTCACCATCACACTCAGTCAACCTCACATAGCAATTATTGCAACAAGTACATGTGGGTGTATATCGGTTCATAGGTAGGTTATAGGCTATTGTCCCTAGGACCTATAAATGTCTAGCCATATGCTACCCTGGCCTTTGACACACAGGTAATTTCATTTCATGTGGTCCTGTCAAGCAGAGCCACAGAGGTGATTCCTGGGGTGTATTTCCTATCCCCCATACAATCAGTGGGATTATATATGGCGACTGCTAATTAGGAGCTTTGTTTGTTATTGATAGGTGGTTTGTCCAGAGTATGGGATGTCTCTTGAGATAGGGATCTATCCCTCCAGCATGTGCTGTTTATTGAAGTGACAAGGTTAGGTCCCTAGAGCATGTAGCTCATAGGGATTGTGATCTGTTTACGTGGAGCATGACCAACAGCTCTGGGTTTCACATAGCTTTGCATGTTAGGCAGAGGTCACCTCTGGGTAGGCGGTATGAGACACAGTCTAGCTGTGATTTTGTGAGATGGTCTGCATAGGGCATCTGTTTGAGGCCGGTATTACTCTTTGTGAGGTATGTTTGTGTCCTTTCCAGTTGCTGTAGATGCCTTGTGAGGTACATACCACATGGGGCATTGTACTCTATACTGGATTTTATGTGTGTGGAGTAGAGGGGAACACTGACCTATATTTCCCTGGATGACACACCTTTTGTGATGACGTGTGCCACGTAGACAGATTACATGACTAGTGTGGCACTGTGACTATCAAAGGGGAGACTACTGTCCACCTGTGTCCCATGGTCTCTTATCACACCTTCGATGTTAAATAGACCACCACCTATGCGGTAGTTCATGGGTACTGAGGTTTTGCAAGGAGGGATGCCAATGCAGTGTCAACATTGAGCTTGAGTCCATGGCTTTGTCACCAGGCATCTGTTGCAGTAATTATGACCCTCTCTCTCTCTCTCTCTCTACACATATATATATATATATATATATATATATATATATATATATATATATATATATATATATACACACACATACATATAAACATCCATTGGTGTACCAAGTATGGGAAGATGTGAGGTATACAGTTATGTCATAATATTGCAAAGTGATGTCTGGAATGCATTGAAGGTGTTCTCAGCCCATGTAGTTTTAGCAGGCCTCATTGGCTGCAACACTGCAAACCTGATGAATCATACCCACAGCGTTTAACCACCACATGTCATATACCAGCACTGTATGCTGTCTGGTCTGCCACAGACTACAACCTACATAGAAATATGCACATAACAACCTTCAACAATGTAGATATATATATATATATATATATATATATATATCCACCTTTCACAAACAGTTGCAGTATGTCCCCTGCTCTATGCACATGTACAGATGCTAATATATCTGACACAGACAGATCTCTCCGTATGTGTGTGCCATACACACACAAGGACCACACTGTTGTAAGTCCCATGTACCTCACGGCTGACCTGTTGGGCCTTGCTGCAACATGAACAGGTGTCACATGTGAGCACACAGTAATATTAGAGGGTGTAGATATAGCTGCTAATGCTAAATTAGCATACTAGCCTGGTACAGCTGTTGCCACTGCTAAGCTACAAGTTAATATGACTATCATGCATTTTTTACTCTGTCACATCCATGTTTACATAACCGTATGGGCTACTCCCCCAAACAGACATTGTACGCACTACTGTACAGAACACAGATAACATGGATCAGATGTTTGACATTTAATGCTGAACTACATATGTCACAGTCACATCCCACTGCACACAGCTACACACTAATTTCTCCATGCCAGTAGTTAGGCAGGGCATCTGTGCATTGATATGTACTGCTGCCACATATGGATGATTCAAACTATGTAGAATACTCTTCATAAACATCTACTACATTCCAGTAAATACATAGCTGTTACATACCTTTCCTTTATATGTGTTTGTATTTGTTGTTGTATATCTTGAATTAATTTTTCAAGGTATATTTGTTTTTCAATATACTTTTTCTTTGCAATATATTTTATTTCAATATTTTTTTTATTTCAATATATATATTTTTTATTTCAATATATATTTTTTAAATATATATTTTTTTCAATATATTTTTTTTATTTTCAGTATATTATTTTGTTTTCAATATATTCTTTGTGTTATCTTTTTTTTCAATATATTACTTTTTCTTTCAATATATTTTCTTTGGATTTTTTTTCTTTATTTCTGCTGCAGCTGTTGTCTGCCTCTGCGTGTCTCTCTCTCTCTCTCACCCTCCATACCTGCAATGAAATGATTGCATGTGTGGACAGCAAGTACAGACTGCTTTTATAGGTATCTGCACATGTGCATGTGATGGCCTCTGTACCAGTTGGTGACCACCATTTGGCAATTGCATGCAGCCAGCTGTGTGGTACTTGCAGTACTCACTGTCATAGCAACCCAGTGCTATAAATTGCTAGGTCAGGTAGGCATAGCCCTTTCAGATTTCCAAAGTGGGGACCATGCTTGTTTGCTGTGGACACCGTTGTGGAAGTCAGAAAGTTGGTATACTTCGTCTAACTGTTGCTAGGGGTGTAGCCAGTGATTTGAATGTTGTACTCAGACCTGAATGTTGCCACTTCCAGTACACAGTTGACAGTGTAGAATTGTACTCACCCCTAGAAATGCTAACACAAGATACATGGGAGTATGTAGTTTCTTTTCTACTTACACAATTAGCTGCCATACATATGTAGTTATTGAGACGTTTTCATCTGGCACATGAACTGTTTGGGAACTGCTATACTGCGGATATTAATGTACTCACTTCTACACAGTTTGTGCTTTTTATTTTGTTGACATTATCACAGGATGCTCATGAAAACTGGACAATTCCAGTACTGAGTATGCCTACCTACATCTTTGCTGGATCGTGAACACACAGGTATTTTGTACATTTGGGTGGGGATTGTCCTGCTATGATACTGTGTGGGGGTTGTAAAGTGCTGCTGTAACATTATTTACTGCTAGAATGGCTGGTTCTGTTATCACAGTCATGTAATGCAATTCCACAACAACTGCTGGTAAAGTTCCACAGAACAGGTTTTGTGTTATGGCATTCATATCTTTCCTTTACATTCACTCATTCTGATACATGATATATATATTTCAGCAACAACCTGCTATACATCTACTGTGGCTTAGTGGTACTTCATGCAGTTTAGTGTGTTCAAGGACCGGGGTACGGGACTGACAGTGGTGTTTTATTCTGCTGATGAGCAGAACAAGGGCCCTCACATGCAGGGTGACTAAGCAGTTGTAAGCGGGTTTGCGTGACGCTTAGCAATACTTAGCTAAGCGCACACAAGCGCACACTCACGCAAACCGCTTACTACTGCTTAAAAGTGCTTACTCACACTAACCCCCGTGCTCATTTCTTTGAAAGAAAAGAAAATGGGGAGATAGGAAAGTGGTGAAAAGGGGGCACAAAGAGGGAAAGACAGTAGGGAAAACAGCTCAGGATGTGCAGGATGGGTGTAGGGAAGGTCCATAGCTGCCAATTTCTTTAACAGCAACAGCTGTGCATATACTAGTAATTTAGAGGGAAATTTGAAACCTTCCATCCCTGAGAGAGGGGTGAGGACAACGAAGTATGTTGTACTGTCAATTAAATTTCAGTTTCTGTGTCCAGCTGACATTTGTGCAAAATGGGCAGCTATGTATGGGGCGTAATTTTTTTGTGGGAGCAGATTGCTCTTTTTTTTTTTCAGGTGAGAGTGGAATGTGGGGTAAGGGAAGTAGGTATGTTTTGGGAGGTTGGCTGGGGAGGTAAACAGACAAGACAAACAAGACGCATACAGGGTGGAATATGACACGTGGTGGATGAACACCATTGATGGGGAAGGATGTTTGGAAATCGCAAGCCCATGAGCCCACAGATGGCAACAGTGGAACTGAGATCCTCACCCATGGGCAGTCACCACTGCACCTTCAAAGCCTGGAGGGTGGCTGTGCTGGGAGCTGCATAGGAGGGGCAGGCTCACCCATGAGTCCCGCCACTCTTGCCTCGAGCTGGTGTAGGGGATCAGTGACTGAACGCTTGATCTCCCTACACACCACAGCCTGGACCATTCGGAAGGTGACAGGTGGCCCTCCTCCTGCCACACTTGCAGGGGGCGTTGAGCCCAATTCCCTGCAGTGCTTCCACCCGAAGGTGGCACAGGGCCAACGGAGGAGGAGGTCCTGGGCTAGGCACCAGACCTGCTGGTGCCAGGTGCCATCGCCAGCTGAGTTGGGACAGGTGGATCTGCTGGGACCGGCAGTCGCATACGTTCTGTTTAGGTGAATTTAATGACAATATGGGTTGGTAACAGCCAACAGCATTCCAAATTAGTTTTAACAGCATGCAGTAATATTCCCATTAACCCAACACACCAGAGTTCTAACAGTTGAACATCAACAATAACACATGCATACATAGAATGACAGTGGACATTCCAACAGCATGCAGGATTGATTGGTGGCAACAGGCCACCAAGATTGTGGTGTTTGAACAGGGCACATGCATCAAAGTAAATGCAGATATTTATAAACCAACAGGACATATGTCTCAACAAATGTTTTGAGATTACACATACCCATTGAGGTGTGGAATTGCTTTGTTTATGCACATACAGTAGGGTGTAAAAAGATACCTCCATTAACAACTTATATGAACTTATAGTTTACACTACATTCCTATTGACTGCAGGTATATAACCCCTACAGGTATTATTACACTAGGTAATGTCCATTACGTTGTGAAATGTGTTTTGCTAGCTCCTTATATACCTGACCTGTATCTAATATACAAACTGTCCAGGATGCAGATGTTACTGCTACGTATTTATATGTTTTATTTATATTTATATGTCTATATATCTGGATGTGTTCAGGTGACATTATCAGTTATATTTTAACAGCTCCCTACATTTCTAGCAGCACACTGACATTTCCAGTGAACACAATAACAAGCTACTCATGTGCCAGATTTACCTATACATGCCAGCCTTGAAACAACAGTTGAGGACTATATATATGCTTAAGAGATACTGGCACTCCCTTCGTCCTCTTTCTATGGGCCTACCCAAATGTGGGTTGACAGCGCTTAATACAACACTACTATTTCTATATTGCAAGAGTACATCAACATTTCGAAGAAAGTGACACGGACACACTACAGGAGTTATACCTTTATTAATTACATTACACACTTTTCTAGTGGCTCTCTCATTTATTTGATATTACAGTGCATGCAGATGTCTTATTCAAGATGTATTATACCTTCATTTATGGTTTACAACACTCTTTTTCAGGCTCTCTCACTTATTTTATATAACAATACATGCAGAGAAATAATTCAGGACTTATACCTTTATTAATGGGTTACAACACTCTTTCAGGCTCGCTCACTTATTTTACATAACAGTACATGCAGAGAGGTTATTCAAGCCTTATTATACCTTTATTATTGGGCTACGATACTTTTTGTCAGGCTCTCTCACTTATTTTATATAACAGTACATGCAGAATAATTACTAACCTGCCTGGTGGCACAGTGTTAGCAGCCTATTGGCATAGGCTTGCTGATTCGCAGCATGGACACCTGCAGCTGTGAAGTAAATTAAGTGATATTGAGACATATACCTATCCATACTATCGACTACACTAGCAATTTTTACATACTTCAGTCCATGGCTACCTACACAGTAGTGGGGCATTTTGCATCCCACGGGCCTCCTGTATCAATTGTTTCAGTTGGTCCTGCTTGCGTCTCTTCAGGTCTGTATGGTGGTGTCTAACCTGCTCATCAGTCCGAGGGATGCCTGTGGCACTGGTGAGTTCATGTGCGAGACAGTTCCAGGCTTCTGCTTTGTATTCCGTGCCCTGGAACTGGCCCTGCAGGAGTCTAGCATCATGATGATGGACGAGGAGCCAAACCCACTTTTGACACCTCAATGCCCCACCGTTGTGCTCGGAAGCAAAAGTCCTCTCTGACACAGCCATTGCTGCCTACAGATGGGGGCTACAACCAGTTATGGCAAATATTCCCACCTATGGAGCTTAAATATGCCTCATTTCCCGCACTTAGTTGTGATTGGCCGAATTTAAAAATTCTCAGCTGAGTGCACACCTGCTTAGCACTGGGTAAACTTTGATTAATATGTATATGTGTGTTGACAGTCCATAAACATCAAATACTGTCATGGCTTAGTGGATCAGTACTGTGATTATGGTGCACACTATCCCGGGTCCGAGACCTGTCATTGCTTTTTTATTTTACTACTGACCTGACTGGTAGGGGGTGTGGCTGTGTAGCCAACGTTGCCCAATGTTGCTCTACGTTTACCGATGTTGCGCTAGTTAGCGCGGTGCGCAGCTACGTGCAAAACATGTTTTGTTTGTGCTAGTTGGTGCAATGCGCAGCTCTGCACAAAGCTATTGCACTAGTTAAAGCACTGCTAAGCTATGAGCAATTATACTTAAATATGCTTAATACTGGTAAGTTTTGCTTAGCAGTGCTTCACACTGCTTAAGATACATTACGTATGACTATCAGTATGCATGTCCATTTCACCTTCTTTTATATATATATATATATATATATATATATATATATATATATATAATATCGTTCACTACTACATAGGCCATTTCAATGCATTGTACTAATATTTAAAAGGTAAATGTCAGGAATTAATTTTATGCACAGATTTACTACAGAAAATGGAAAGGGGAGTGGTGGGACTCGAACCGGAAATGCCTTCTCTATGTGCGAAGGCTCTACCACTACACTATTGCTATTTGGCATAATTTGCATATAAGTGGTTTATTATCCTCTTTGATGCCTAAACTGCTAACTGTAATTAGGCAATGGGCACACCCGCGCACACACGAGCAAATACGGGCAGCTATATCGAGAATAATAAAAAAAATTGTTTTACATTTTATTTCATTTGTACACGGGTTTTGAATGTGGGGGAGTGTAGTGTTGGGGGTATACACATTTGAGCGGACTCGCTCATATCTGCTGACATTTGCAGATTTAGGCACTTGCAGGGGCGTGGCTATTTGGACTGCTCGGCAGTCTGACATGCCCCCTGCACTCCTACATGCTCAGTGTTAGGCTTGGAGTCGAGTCAGCGCACCCTCAAGAATATGCATGGTGCGCTGATGTCATAAATTAGTTAGTCTTACACGGAGGATTACTGAATCTCCCCAGTATGCCAGTTTGCTAAAAAGTTCTGCTCAGAAGGTATTGACCAAAATACAACCTAGTTATTTTTTTCATGTTTCTTGCTACTAACAAAATACAAATTTACCACTTTATTCAAGAACATACATAAGGCATAGCCAAATATTGACCTTATATGCCACCCACAGCACAATTTTTTACAATAATATTTTAGTTTCTGCAATAAGATAGGCTAGAATTTAAATTATAAATCTGGCTTAAGTTTTATGGTTTCCTGGTTGGCTGAACAGGTTTTGGATTAAGTCTACCATTTGATTGTTTTGCATCATCAAAAAGGTATGCTGTTCAGAAATGTTTACCTTCCGGTGGTTGGGGGTGCTGAGGTTACATTCTGGAAGCTAGTTTACAACTTCCAAAAAAATCCTAGATATGCTGTATGGCTCCACTGCTTCCATTTATATCATATACAAATACTGGCACTAATGAGTTTTCCACAGGCTTTGGGAGAAATACACAGCTGCTCTGCAATTTAAATAAGGCAAACTAAATCCTGCATCATTTGTACATTGCTCCATTTACCTGGGAGGTGTCTATTTATTGTTTTGCAGTACAACAGAACATTACTCCATTTATTCGGGAGGTGTCTATGGTATTGCATAAAAATATATTGCTATTTTCAGTATGACAGAACAATATATTCTGAAACATATTGGCAAAAAATATTTTGTCCTTTCAGCTTTTATATTTTTTAATATGCCATACCAGATCTTCATTTGCACATGCAGATCAGTACCAAGATAAGCTGGGATCTGCAACATAACTGGGAAGCACAGATGAATCACTTTTTTATTTTTAGTATGAGATATAGTTAAAAACAAAAATATAACTAATTTATACTTACTTATACTTGGCATGCTACCAAGATTTGACACTGGGCATTACACTGAACTGAAAAGATATAGATGGGCCAACTTAACTGAGTTTTTGAAGAACCTTTAGATGTTGTGAAGTTTTAGGGAGTACGTAGATCCTCTGAAGTTTGGTGCATCGATTAAATGAGGGTTGGGCATCACTGAAGGCACATATGGACTGCAGTAACACTATTATAAGAACTAGGGCTTCACACAATCTAAAATTCTCAAAAAGGGCAGCCCAGTCACCCTGTGGGTGATCTCCAATGAATATTTTTGTTGTCTGTTAGAGGAAATGTACGGTGTGATTTCTTTATCATTTGTTTCTCTGCACTTCTCCCCATATCTTTTAATCTTTCTTCATCAAAATGCCTGACAGAGTGTGTGTGACATGCAGACAAAATGCATTACACATAAAAAAATGAGATCGGAAGTGGAAACAAAAATAGAACTTGAGAATGGGAGTGCAAACACTGTAAATGGAGTGCAAACACTGTAAAATGAAGTGCATCAATGTTGTTATTATTATTACTTACAGCTAACAAAGCACAATATATTACAAATGTATGCCTTAATTTTCATTAGGCAGTATGGAAAATGCCATATCCCTATAGTGCAAAGAATATTTGTGGAGCAGAAAAAAGCAGCTCACCACAGTATAACAAAATGCATGTGTTTCTCTTCCGTTTCATTACTCAGTGTCCACTGAATGCTTGCAAGTATGCACAGCAGAACAGGAAAAACTTTAATAAACAAATATCCCCCTAGTTGCAGTCTTGTCATTCCTCTTCTCAATCAGAATAAATAAGAAATAGGATACAATCTTCTGTGTCCAATTCTGGATGCTGGTAAATGTTTTGAATAGCTTACAGGGTGTATATCATTTTACGAAGTGAAGGTGTGCTCCTTTTCTTGAACACTTATTACTGCTTCAGCATCAGGATGTTAAATTTGTCACTGAAGGGCCATAGCAATCTGTCAGCATGGGGGAAACTTTCCCCTTTGACTACCAATTTCTGTTCTATCAATCAAGCATTTCATGCAAAATTAACCTCAAACTTATGTTGCTGAGGAACAATCTGTCTCTCACCAAACTACAAGAAATTAAATTATGGTGTCAGATGCTGACCTGAAGCACTGTGAGAGCTCAGTTATAGTGGATGTTTCATTAATTTCAATCCTCAGTTTAATTTCAGAATGTCACATGGCCTTACTGCTATCTCCATGTCCTTGACTGCCAGGAGTTTTTTAATTGTGATGTCATTGTACAAAGCAAGTCTGTTTAGAAACCTGGAAACCGTAATGGGTTCAATTTCTAATACATGCTATTGATGTTCAAATAGAACTTTTTAAAATAATTTATTGGCTCTTTAAAGCCATCATGAACAAAAAGCATCTCCTGACTCCCCAAAGATGACTCCCCATCCTACCTGGAATGAATATCCCACATCATCCTGAGGCAGTAGGTGGTGAGAGGGCTTCCATTCATGGTTGTATCACATTTGTTGTAATGCGCTTAACTCCACCTGTGGCAGCTGGCACATGCAGTCACTGAAGTGATGGCCTGCTACACCTACACATGAATGCTGAGGGTTACTGTACAAATTAATCTTTGCAAAGACAAGAACACCTCTCTGACTCATACTCTGATGCTGTACACCTGCATACATACTCAAGTAGTAATCAGCATTGCAATGGAGAGGATTACTTACCTCCTCCAAAATGGGAGACCCAGCACTGTCCACTCATACAAGCAGTCCCCTGCTTGATATTCCAGAGCTCAGGCCCCGGTCATCCTAGTCACAGTCAGGGCTTTATCAGTTCAAACAAATGTGCCAGCTTTTGAATAAAACTTTTGTCAAAAATTCTGAATATTTTTGATTTTTGTATAGGTCTGGGGTTTGCCCTACAAAGAATCAGTCATACAACCTATATCTGGTGTTTTACAAAGCAAGCTGTATTCCATCTACCATAAGTGGCTAAATTTCAGTTTCCTAGATATTTCTTTTCCCCTGTAGTTGATGAATTTGAATTACATTGTCCTACATCCATAACAAGATGGATGTAAGTTTCCAAAACATTGTTTTACTATCCAATTCCAAAATAAGCTCAGTTACCAACTCTAACTGGCCAAAAAAGTGAAGTATGGGGCATATTTCACTTCATTTCAATGATGACTAGTAAAATGGTTTACGCATACATTATCAGTATGGTAGTGAAGTGTGTTATTGGCTAATTATTAGTTATCAGAAGGGTGGAATTAAAAAAAATCAGAGGATAATGAGGCTGGTGACCTCGAGGAATGAGTGAGCAGACATAAGAGAACTGGGAATCTGCAGGTTGTTTTTGTGCTTGTAGGAATAACAACACAGAAATTTGTCTGTCTGAAGCTCATACTCTCTAGCATTGGTGTGATACATAATCAGACCCCTTTATTACATTGCTCATAATATACATTACTCTTAACAGTTCATGCATTATATTAATCACCTAAGCATCATGGTAGAAAACTCTGAGCAAATCTGACTTATAACTATGAGGGATCATTTGCCTCCATTTCAAGTCTAGATATTATGTACACTTTAAACTTAAAACTGGGAAGAAGAGGGGAGACGGGTAAATCTACAGGTTAAATGGATATAGAAATGGAAAGAAATGAGAATAAAAAAGGTAACAAAAATGTATATAATCACAATCTCTTCAGTCAAAATAACATTCCTGGAATCTGTAAAACTGAAATACAAATCAGAAGAAACAGAACCATCTATTACAGAAGGTTGTACAAAAATCGGAACTGGAAGAAGAAAAGCAATCCATTCTTCTGAGGCTCAAAGAATATGGATGAAGATCCTAATGATGTTTATTTTTCAAAGATGCAGTTAAATACATTGAATTTAAGCAGGGTCTCAAGGTAATACAAACAGTATACCGGGCCTTTTCACCAAAGTTAGCTTACAAGTGTGACCCCAAGCCAAATTAAATTACAGCTCCTCAACTTTAGAAGTTGGTAGCTACAGTCAGAAATGTAATTCAATACAGAAAGCTTTTCTTTATCATTTGTTTTTCTGTGCTTCTCTGTTTCCTTGTACATGATTTGTCAATGAAATGCAAGCTTTCAGCATGGTGCATAAAGCAGTGTGATTTTGCTGATATCTTTCCATCCCTGAAATTTCCCAGGACCCTCCTGTACATCATCACATAGTGGTCCAAATACCTCTTTTTCAGGAAAGCTGTAGGAGGTATGTACTTAATATTCCAGCAAGAAGCTTAGTAGCAGTGCAACTACTGACCCTGGAAGTGTCTCCAACCATAAGTTCATGAATCATTACCAGGAATGTTGTCAGAAAGATCAGTAGAGGGCTCAGCTCTGTTTATCAATTACCTTACAGCCCTACCTGGCTAAGTGACTTGCTCATAACTACCCAGTAAATAAATGAAGGCTGAGGGAATCAAACCCCGGAATACAGGAAGTAACTCACCAACACCTCATAGTCTTAATCCTCTGCTAACTGCCAAACCTACAACTACAGTTGATAACACCCTTCCAGTGAAACTGCTGCAGAATGGTTAGAGTGCAAACCTCTATGTGAAAGTATGCAGATGTTACTTTTAAATTCCAGGCCAATAGTGAAACAGCTTCAGGAACCACATTATTCTTGCAAGCACTGGCAGCTTATAAAAACATTGAGGGAGAGCACTCTATGTGAAACAGATATGAAATGCTTGTGCTTACTGAGGAGAAGCACACCTAGCCAGTTGTGCATGGCCATTGCACAGCTACTTTGACTGTTCCTGGTATGCGAGCACATAGGAAGGGAAGGGGGAGCTAAACAATCCAGAATAGCTGCACTTGCTTCAGATGCATGTGATATCTGAACTACATGCCTCATGATGCTTTGGGACAAACATCATCATAAGTTCATAGGTTCATAGGTAGGTACTAGGCTATCGGCCCTGGGGCCTATACAAGCCCAGCCAAAAAGGTACCCTTGCTTTTGCCACCCAAGAAAATTATTTTCTTGTGTCACTGTCTAGCAGAGCCACAGAGGTGATCCCTGGGGTGAATTTCCTATTTCTCATCCAATCATCAAGATTTTTCTTGAAAAGTGCTAATGAGGAGCTTTGTTTGATATAGATAGGTAGTTTATTCCAGAGTATGGGAAGTCTCTCAGACAGGATTCTATCCCTCTGGCATGTTCTGTTTATTGTGGTGACAAGGTTTAGGTCCCTAGAGCATGTAGCTCGGAGAAACTGGGATTTCTTTAAGTGGAGCATGTCCAACAGCTCTGGGTTTGACATAGCTTTGTATGTTAGGCAGAGATCACCTCTGAGTAGGCGATATGCGATGGAGTATTTGTTTTGGAGTTTTTTGAGATGGTCTGTGTAGGGCATCTGTTTGAGGCCAGTAATCCTCATTGTGAGGTATTTCTGTGGCCTTTCCAGTTGTTGTAGATGTCTTGTGAGGTACATACCAAAAGGGGCGTTGTACTCTATAATGGGTCTAATGAGTGATGAGTAGAGGGGAACAATTACCTCTTTTTTTCTGAATGAGAAACCTTTTGTGATGAGGTGTGCCATGTAGAAGGATTTTCTGACTACTGTGGCGATGTGATTATCAAAGGAGAGACTACTGTCCACCTGTGTCCCAAGGTCTCATCACATTTTGATGTTAAGTATACTACCACCTATGTTGTAGCTCATGGGTACAGAGTTTTTTTTACCAAAGGGGATGACAATGCACTTTTTAGCATTGAGCTTCAGGCCATGGCTTTGACACCAGGCATCTGCCTCAGTGAGGCCCTTTTGTAGGATGTCCACATCGTTATGAGTTTCGATTACGGCTCCTAGTTTGCAGTCATCTGCGAACTTCATTAGCCAAAGACCTTCCGTGCTAGCCTGTACTTCAGAGAAGTAAATACCAAACAGGAGAGGACCCAGGCCTGAACCCTGTGGTACTCCACTTATCACTGGTCTGAAGTCAGATCTGGAGTCTGCTACTTTCACAGTGTGGGTTCTGTCAGTGAGACAGTTGGCAACCCATCTTGTGACATAGGGATTTATACCTAGTTTAGTGTGTTTATCTATAATTTCAGAGTGGGGGATGGTGTTGAAAGCCTTGACAAGATCTAGATAGGCTGTGTGAACCACCTTGCCCTTGTCTACAGCTTTGGTGACTGCTTCAAAGAAGTCTATCAGGTTCAGGAGACATGATCTGCCTTTTACAAACCCGAACTGGGTGGGGTCCAGAGTTTGGAGATTACCAATGTCTTTGTTTATAAGTTCCATGGTGATACGTTCCATGGCCTTGCAGACCAGGCTCATCAGGCTAATGGGGCGGTAGTTCCCGGGGTCCGTGGTGGCTCCCCCCTTGTGGAGAGAGATGACCGTTGCTGTGCGCCGTTCAGCAGGCACAAAGCCTGAGGTGAGTCTATGATTGAACATGGTACTTAGGTGGGGTGCCAGTTCATGTAGAACACAGCATGGGATGTTGTCTGGTACCATGGATGCTGTGTTCTTGGCTTTGGAGAGTGTGGTTTTTACCTGTGCAGCCGTGATTACAGGAACTTTGCATTCTTCCGGTATAGAGATGGGCTCTTTAGGGGGTGAGAGGGGGGTAAAGTTAGCAGTGAACCTATCTGCCAGGATGCTAGCAATATCAGTTGGGTCTGTATAGTTAGTGCCACTGAGCTGTAACATAGAGCAGATCTGAGTGTTGCCATTGAGATTCTTGACATAGCTATAGAATGCTTTGTGGTTGTCTTTGGAATCAGTGGCGATTTTGTTTTCATAACTAGCTTTGGAGGATTTTTTCAGGGATCGCAGCTTCTTACTGAGGCTGACCAGGGAACTCCACTCATGGGATTTTACTCTCTTTTGCAACAGTTGCTTCCTTCTGTTGTACAGTTTATTTATGTCAGGGGACCACCAGATTGGCTTCCTTTTTTTGGAGGATAGCACGATCCATGCACTCATGTAAGTGCTTATAAAGTGCAATTGTGAAGGATTCAGTAGTTGTAACTGTATTGTCCATCTGCATGGGTGTCATGAAGTTCACCACTTCTGTCTTAAGAAGCATGAAGTTGGATTTGGAGAAATTTTTTACCATGGTTTCCTTAATGGGGGTGGGGGGCAGGATGTGGATATCTAGGGTAATTAGCTTATGGTCAGATCGGACCAATGAGGCATTGGCTTCAGGTGTGGAACACTGGTCACTCATGTTGGTAATGACTAGATCTAGGATATTGTTGCTCCATCATCATCAGTAGCAGCAGTTTCTTTTATAAATGAGGGGAATACAAGCTAGCAGACTTTAGCTATGAGAGTGTTTATGATTTAAGTCTGAATTTGCTATCCATGCAACTCGGCACACATTTAAAATCTAGTCACTGCAAGACAAGCATTCATAATAGAATCCAGAAACAATATGAGTAGGCAATTCATCTTGTTGCATCTAAAAAGTACCACTAGCACATCATAACAATGTTTATATTATGAGGTTGAGTGTAAAATTACCAGCAATTGTAGATGCAGTTCTAAATACAATGCACAAATGAATCCTGTGCAGGTTATAGCTCAGCTCTGTGCATTTCATTATAATAGATTTATTAACATTAAGTATGCTTAAAGGAAATCAGTAAAGAAAGAGATTTTAATACAGTTATTTTCACTCAGTGGTTTCCTTACAGGTCTGCATGTTTTTGAACTTGGTGCTACTTCAATACTTAGTCTGAGTAATTGCGCATCTTACAGGGAAAAAAGGCAGATCCGCGGTGGTGCAGTGGTAGCATTGTTGCCTCACAGCAAGAGGTTCTCCCGTTCGATTCTCGGCTGGAGTCTGGGGAGTGTCTTCTGTGTGGAGTCTGCATGTCCTCCCCACAGTTGGGTGGGGCTTTGAAAGACATGCGTAAATGGGTGTGCCTTCGTTGAAGGGTGAATGTCAAGCTGGCACCTTGGCGTTTGTGAAAATCTACTGCCAATCATTAGCGGACCAGAGTTCCACTGTGGCGACCCCTAACCGGGAAAAGACAAACAGGGAAAACAGACAGTTTTGTTTGTTCATCAAGGCTTAATATTTTATATTTTTCTTTCTGAAGATTTTATTGCACTTGGTATCAGAAGCATTGCTCTTATCTGTAAGACATCAGTTTCACTGCTCATTTCATGATATTAGTTGGACTGAAACTAGGATATTTTAAAAAATGTTAAGTTTTACTTTAAAATGTTTTTAGTAGTCCAGTGAAAATAACTGAAAATTAAAATAAAGGCCCCAAGTGAGTCAACTCCATAAAGGGATAACATCAGAATGTGTGTGGTATTAATGCCCCCCCCCCCCACACACACACACACACACAAGACCTTTTAAGGAACAGGACTTTTTGTGGCAGCACCAACCAAACCAAACAAGGGTTTAGTTAGGGAGAATCCTATGGAGAAGGAGTGGCTGTGAAAAGCATTTCACTGTTGTGTGCAGAAAGTCTGTGTGGGTGTATTTATTTTATTTTATTTTTGCAATTTACTAACCGGGTATGTTAGCTGGACCACTGCCCCTTTGAAGTCAAGACCCAGGAACAAAGTACATTAGTCAATACCAAAGCAGCTTAGACACAGAATATCAACATAACATTCTATAAAATTTTCAGTAAATACAGTAAATGTAAGATTATTAGTGGATTGTATGTCAAATAATATTCAGAAGTAGAATTTATAATATTTACACTATGTACATACAGAAAATATGTTCTATTCAGTTTTCAGATGTAGTATTTATAAAATTCATAAAGTACGCATAAAGGAAAACTGTTCCGTTCAATGGATTTGCATGTAAATTTCTAGGGTATACAGTCCAAGACTTATTTATGGCATTTACAGTAATTAGCCAGAATCAAGAAAGCAAGTGTGTTTAGCCTAATTCTGTAGATGCTACTAAATTTTTTTAATGTCTTGACTGTTTTGTTGTTTTCAATATCAGGAGGTAGTTGGTTCCGTGCTATCCTACAGACACATTTTTCTCCAATGGCAAGTTTTCTCCAATGGCAAGTTTAAATTAAAACAAGTCTGTAAAGGCCGATATGGTTTACCTCCAAATTTAGAAAATATATGATGGAAAGATGGCTTGTGGCCAGACACTAAAACCCTACATGTGAAATCCTTAAACAAATATCTGCAGGCCTTATGATGATGACTGTCACATCACTGCTGAATTTTTCTGGATGGCCCTCGCTATATGATAGGGTGATGCCCTCATATCCAAGGGCAGATTGAGACCAATGTTCCATTATGACAGAAAACAAAAACAGTATTAAAAATTGGTATCATACATGCAGACACACGTGCGCACACATACACGCACATTATATATATATATATATATATATATACTTATATATACACACACACACATATATAAAAACTGTGTGATACCTTTAACCTCTTGTAATAGAGGCACATGGGATATATGCTAAAGACACGTTAAGTACATCAAGTGTTTCCAGCTACATTGCTTTAGAATGGCCATGACTTTTTTACTTTTTAAGTCTTAATGGCTACATTCAGGTCAATAAAGCCAAACTCCACACACGTGTGTGTGTGTGTGTGTGTGTGTGTGTGTGTGTGTGTGTGTGTGCGTGCATGTGTGTTTGTGTGTATATGTATATGTATGAGTCTACTTTGTTTCATTGAATTTACACTTGCCCAAACATCAGAAGCTCGAGACGACTCCACCAAAAACTTAATAAATTGAGGAAACGAATCACAGATATTTTTACACGGAAACTAACCACTTGGCCACCAAGGTGAATTTTGCCCTTTTCCCCAGTATAGTGTGATCTTGGAGTTGGTATATTTAGTTACGGGGGGGGGGGGCACTTGCATGGGTTTCATTTGCTTTAATTTTTTTTTGTGTGTGTCCTGGTGGCCAAGTGATTAGTTTCCCTGTAAAAAAATATCACTGATTCATTGCTTCAAGTTTTTGGAGTCGTCGTCTTCAGTTTTTGACATTTGGGTAAGTATAAATGTGATGAAACAAAGTGTGTGTGTGTATATATATATATATATATATATATATATATATATATATATATATATATATATATATTCATATTATTTGATTGAATGTTTTGAATATTGAGTGACAATACCGACATCCAAAAACTTGGTAAACTAATATTTTTTTTTTTTTGCAGGGGGTAAGTGCCCCTGCCCACCCCTACACTCCCTGTTAATTATATGTGCTAACTCCCAAGATTACACCACAGCAGAGAAAGGGGCAATTATGTAATCCCCATTGTACTGTGATTCCCTTTAGTCTTATAAGTTGACATTTCTGACTTCAACATTTTGTTCAACATCATGTAAAATATACTCTAAATTCAATTTACTTACATAGAGATTAAGTTCTTTTAAAGTATTAACTACATTTGCTCTACATGAAGGAACAAAGGACAGTGCTTTCTTTAACACCATCAAATATGCATCATTAAGGACATTCTTTTGAGGGTGGAATTTTAGTGATTTTGTCCTTAGTGATACACATTTATTGTTGTTAAAGAAACTACTGTCTTTTGTTCCTTCATGTACAGCAAATGTAGTTAATACTTTAGAAGAACTTAAGCTCTATGTACATAAATTAAATTTAGAGTACATTTTACATTATGTTAATATTGAGAAGGATGTCTTTCAAATGCATAAAAGAAATGTCTTTTTGGAGGCATGTGAAAAGGAAATTAGAAGTTTGTTATTTTCACCATTGCTTTCCCGATTTTATAATATGTCCTAGAGAGGACAGACAGGCATTACTGGAACTCAAGAATTTTTAGTCTTTCACATATTATGAAAACAGACAAGGGGAATGGGATGGTATTGGTGAACATGAGTGATTATAACACTGTTATTTCAGATACCACATCTAATGTTGACTTATACGAAATTCTTTCTTTAAATGAAATTAATGGTCATTTTAGGAAACTGGATAATGTTTTATTAGACTTATTTTATGTGACAGAAGTAGATACTAAATTATTTATTTTTTAAAAAAATCGATTTTCCAAAGTTAGGTAGGTTTTTTGGAATCCCCAAAATGCATAAATTATACGGAGAAGAAAATGTTCCACCCTTTAGACCTACTATTTCCAACAGTGGTACAACAACTGAGTTTATATCAATATTTCTTGATTCAATTATTAATCCATTTATACAGAAGTCGAGCTACTATCTTAGAGATTCATGGGTATTATTGGATGCTTTGAGACAATACTGTTTTTCTGGACATGAAAACTGTATGTTTACATTTGATGTTACTGCATTTTATACATCTATCCTAAAGGAAGGACTTGATTATTTTAGAAATTATATGATTAAAACAGCAAAGTTAGATAACATATTTGTTAATATTTTAGGCACTTTAACTGAATGTGCTTTAGATAATTTTTTTTTACATTTAACAAAACTTTCTATAGACAAAAAGGGGGTGCAAAGGGTTCCAGGATGGCACCATCATATGTAAATGCTGTCATGAGTGGATGGCAACAAGAACATCTATCTATCCATGGTAAATTTCAAAATGTGGGTTTTTAGAAAATATACATAGACGATCTATTTTTTTTTTTGTTTGGCTGGGTAGCTATGAATAAGATGATATATTTATTAATGACTTGAATTTTTAGCACCAGTTTTCTTAAATTCATATTAGGGAGAAAATGTGTGAAAATTATTTTTTTGGATGATGAATTAACAATGGATGTAATTTTGGGAATGTATGAAAGTAAAATATATATATATATATATATATATATATATATATATATATATATATATATATATATATCGGAAAAATACCTTTGTCAATAATTATTTTATGACAAACAGTCAACATCCCAGCTTTATGAAGAAGAACGTAGTTAGAGGCCAGTTCATTCGGATTAGTCATTTAATCATTTCAGATGAATCTTTCCATAATGAGGGTAAACATCTGCGTTATTTATAAATAGAGGTTATTCAGCATTATCCAATACCACAGTCCAAGGAGGAAAATAGAAAATAACCAGACACTACCAGATATTCCAATAAGTTCCAAAATTAAAAAAAAAAAGAGAGTTTCTCAAAAGACTGTTCTTTAATAAAACACAGAATCCTCTTAATGCCTTGGCATATAGCCTTTACAGAGTAAAAAAACTAGTACAAATAAAAAAAAAACACATATATACTCCTTAGTTAATTAACATCAATTAAATAATTACATATCATTACAGCTAAATAAAAACCTTCCAATTACACTCCACATTCAAACTCCTTGGAGCACAGGTATCATATTTCAAGATAAAAACTGTTACGTTATTATATAACAGCTTTTTCTTAAAACTTTGTTTATTATATGGACCACATTTTACTTGATCCAAAATAGTAGCAGTTAATCCACTTTCATCACTTTGGTGAAATTCTTAAAAATGGCAAGCAATTGGGCTTTCTCGTCTACCTTTTCTTATATCTCTAAGATGGTCCTGTAAAAGGGTTTTAAAAGCCCGCTTACTTTCCCCCACATAAAATCTATCACAAGGACACCTAATAGCATATATAATTCCCACTGATTCACAACTATAGGTGTCTTTTGTCTCAATACTTCACACTATTTATACATTCAAAAAATGGTACTACATACTTACAAGTACAACATTTACCACATGACCTTGTACCTCTAAATGGGGGATATAAGTTAATGACATATCTACTAATAAATACTTCCGGCATAATACATTTTCCATGTATGATCATATTACCAGTACTTCTCCCTCTTTGAATGTTATACTTGGTGTTCCAGCCAATGGATTCTGGAAATCTTATGTTTAACCAAAAAAATTCCAGTAATACTTAACTATTTTTATCAGTTTGTCACTAAAAGGACTATACATCGTGACAAAAATACATCTTTTTATTATCAAATTTACTACATACACTCATTCTCCTTTTTTTCTCTATTAGTGCCCATAGTCCCTGTGACACTTTGCCTCTTTTATTTAAATTCAAGATGTCATTAACACTTTCATTAAGTATATTAATATTATATCCCCTCTTTAAGAACATACTTTTAGTATTTTCAGTCTCTTGTAAATTCAGATTCCACATTGCACAATCTCCTCATTCTAAGGAATTCTCCATAAGGAAGTACTGCAATAGTATGACTTGGATGGCAACTACATCCATTCAAACACTAATTTCCATCTAGAAATTTCCTGTGAATTCTGGTATGTATTGGCATACCCCCCCCCCAAACCTTCTAACATAACATCTAAAAAAGAAGCTTTATTACCTACTTTCAAATCACTAATATAAACTAAATCATCTTCTTCTTTCGACTTTTCCCGGTTAGGGTTTACCACAGCAGATCACCTGTCCACTCATGATTGGCAGTGGAGTTTTACAATGTCGAGTTGCCATCCCCGCGCCCAACCTTCCACAGAAGGTGCACACGCGCATGCACTCATGCCTAAGGCCAATTTAGTGTGTCCAATCCACTTACAGCATGTATTTGGGATGTGGGAGGAAACTGAGCACCCAGAGGAAACCCACATGACCACAGGGAGGATATGCAGACTCCACACAGAAGGCACCCCAGGCGAGGATCGAACCTCTTGCCATGAGGCAGCAACACTAACCACTGCACCACCATGGCCACCCAAAACATAAAACTAAATCTATTATTCTGTAAGTACTTGATAACGTCACTTACTAATTCATGACCACCTCTACATAAAAAAATAAATCTATAAACCTAAAATAACCCACAACATATTTTTTTTTAAAAAATCTGAAACAAACATGTTGAAATTCAAAATAACCCATAAATAAATTGGCATACATGGGGGGTAAATGGTGCCCCCATGGCAGTACCTAATAACTGTTGACATAACTTTCCATCAAATTCAAAATAGTTATTAATCAAACAAAAAGAAATTAAATCTGTAACATACAATGAGGCTGGACTGTCACCCAAAAAATGAAAAAGTGCTTCAAGTCCAAACTTATGTTCTATATTTGTATATAAACTCACAACATCTACTGTGATCCAGTACATGACCTTCTCCCAAATAATATTAGAAATCCTAAGAAGTGAAAAGTATCTCTCACATAGGACTCCAATTTAGTAACAAACGGGACTAAATAACTATGTAAGAACCCATATTATATGTAAAATTATTACAAGCCGATATTATGGGTCATCCTGGGGGGTTTTCCATGTCCTTGTGAATTTTAGGTAGACAATACAAGTAACCATTTCACACAGGCTAGTGTCAAACTTTTTTTCTTTATCCTCCTTTGAGAAATATCCTAGCCTGTAACCTTTCTGTACTAGTTGATCAAATTCTGCAACTGCAGAATATTTACTTGTATTAACATTACTATATACTTGTAAATCATTTAAATGTTGATAACACATTTTCAGATACTGATTTACATTCGTTATTACTTAATGCATTTATCTGAAGGTTTAAAAATTAAATCCCTTCTATTGCTTGCCATTCATTTTTTGTTAGATTGTAACTTAATGTATGCTTATTCTTGAAAAAATAAACACATTCTTTTTCAATACCATAATTTAACATAGAGGTGAATTGCAGCACTAATTCATTATTAAAAGGTGGAATAAATTTGCTTTTACAAACTATATGATTTGTATTAAACAAACAATATGCATTTGCAACTAGTTTGGATTCACAAGAATAAAAAATTGAATTTATTTCATTTTCATCTGTGTCAGAACTCTGAATATTATCATTCAAGTCAGAGTTAAGAGAAATATAATCTTAAATAAATTTTCCTTACTAGTCTAAATACATCCCCCTTTAATGAATACAAACGTGGTATAACTGTGGGAATAAATTTTATACCACAATTCAATACATACTGTTCACTCATTGATAAAGCACAGCCAGAAAGACTAACATAATTACTGTCAGAAGCAGCACATAAGAAAATCACCTTTTGTACCATTTCCACCACTTGTTGTAGTTATACAGCTAGATGGGTTAGCAACATGACTACTACCAGAAACAGAAAGAAATACATCACCATTAGTACCACTTTCCCTATTTATACTGCTTGCAACTTCCCTCCCTCCTCTGTCCATTATTAAAGTCACTATTTCTTTGTCTTTTTTTGTAGGCAATCTCTGCCTAACATACAAAGCTATGTCAAACCCAGAGCTGTTGGACATGCTCCACTTAAAGAAATCCCAATCCCTCTGAGTTACACACTCTAGGGACCTAAACCTTATCACCACAATAAACAGAACATGCTGGAGGGATATATTCCTGTCCCAGAGACTTCCCATACTCTGGAACAGACTACCTATCTATGTCAAACAAAGCTCCTCATTAGCACTCTTCAAGAAAAATCTTGATGGTTGGATGGGAGATAGGAAATTCACCCCGGGGATCACTTCTGTGGCTCTGCTCAACAGGGGCACAGGAAAATAATTTTCTTGGGTGGCGAAAGCCAGGGTACATTTTTGGCTAGGCTTATATAGGCCCTAGGGCCAACAGCCTAGTACCCTCCTATGAACCTATAATTATTGACTCACCCCTCACCTGGACGAAAAGTCCATTGCAGTTGTTCCAGATTTTGGGCTGGAAGAAGACTGGGGAAATCCTCTTCTTCCCACTCCGTAGATGTAAAATTTCCTTCTGATGATGTAAAAGAAAGCCCCTGGGCGTGACCTTCTACTTGTTGTCTCTAGAAACACACATGACGTCGACTTACCTTCCGATTGGTTCTTTATCGAACGCATGCTTACATTCATAATCTTTAAGGTCCCTTCAAATTTTACCTTTTTTATGGGCCACTATATTATCCTCAAAGTTCCGTAGTCACTCTTTGATATCAGGCAAAAGATTCTCAAGACAGTTCAATCCCAAAGCTGTAGAAACAGAGCTTAAAGAGGAAATTTGATCTTTTAATCAATTCTGATTCAGTAGAGCCCTTTCTATAAGAATGAAAACCCATTCCATACAACATTTGTGTACTGCCGCAACCCACCTAGCATTGAACTGTATATCTTCTTCATTTGTCAAATCAAAGGGTGTCGCATGGTCCCTGACAGCCTGGAAACCCCTAGGCGATATATTAAGTTCAACATAACGCTGTAAACTCAATGTTTAGAAAAACAGAAGTCTCTTTAAAAATTAGATTTTCTAACTCCAGCAATTAATCCTGAGCCTATGTGGACATATTAGTCATAAGACGTGTACCAACAGAGACAAAGTGTTACCTTGTTGATTACATTCGTTTTCCATTTTTTCCAAGAATTTTTATATCCATGCATCGCACTAGCAGACCCATTTCTCCAAGTTAGTACCACGATCACTTGCAGTCACAATAAAGTCATCCATTAGTCTTTGACTCGTGTCTGCATTACCTTCTCAGAAAATCATTGGAAAATGACTATCACGATCAATGGCCATAATATCCAATACCACGGTCCAAGGAGGAAAATAGAAAACAACCACACACTGCCAGATATCTCAATAAGTTCCAAAATTATGAAAAAAACAAAGTTTCTCCAAAGACTGTTCTTATTAAACACAGAATCCTCTTACCACCTCAGCATATAGCCTTTACAGAGTAAAAAACTAGTACACATAAAAAAAAAAAAAAAAAAACACATATATACTCCTTAGGGGTCTGTATTATAAGTTCGATGGTTGAAAACATCGAACACCATATGGTCGGCACCATAGGGTTGATGTCTTCAAACATCAAACTTATAAAAACAACAAAAAGAAAAAAGTACCCTAATGGGTTTAAGCAGGTGGGAAGCCCCCCTGCATCCCCCCACTACTTAATTATACCAACTCCGAGACCGCACTACATTGCAGTAAATGGAAATCTCCCCTTATGGAGATTTCCATTTACACGTTAGATGTTCTCTGCTTTCGCTGTTCTCATGTCGACAATATCAGCTTCAATACTGTCAGCTTTCGAGAATATAATATAGACCCACTCTTTAGTTAATTAACATCAATTAAATACAATTAAATAATTAGATACTATTACAGCTTAATAAAAACCTTCCAATTCATAATATATTATACACATTTTATATATATATATATATATATATATATATATATATATATATATATATATATATATATATATATATATATATATATATATATATATATATATATATATTTATTTATATACAGGTATATAAAATATATATATATAAATTCACATATATATATATATATATATATATATATATATATATATATATATATTAATTATATATATATATTTATTTATATATAGATATATAAAATATATATATATACATATATATATATATATATATATATATATATAGGAAAAATACCTTTGTCGATAATTATTTTATGACAAATAATCAACATTCCAGCTTTATGAAGAAGAACGTGGTTAGAGGCCAGTTCATTCGGAGAAGTCATTTAATCAGTTCAGATGAATCTTTCCATAATGAGGGAAAACATCTGAGAAAGTTATTTATAGATAGAGGTTATTTAGCATTATACTTGGTCAGATGACTGAAGAAGTGGGAAGATTAAGAAGTCTGAAGTTTCCCCTTATTTTGGCGAGTAGATTTTCTAATTCAAGTAACAGTCATGTTAATAATTCTGAATGGTATTTTAAAAACAAAAATAAAAGTTTTATAGGCTTTTCATTACCCACTTCTATTGAAGCTATGGGTACTAGGAAAATTATGGATGAAAACTGGACGACAGTAGCAGGGAAGAAAGAATGAAGTTTTGGGTAATAATCCAAAATTTTGTTACACGACGTATTGGGATCTTTGGAAGATGTTTGAGCATACTAGTTCTAATGAGGAATATTCTGAGAAAGGTATGTTCAAATGTAATGGGTGTAAACAGTGTAGATTTGTGTATGAGGATTCAAATGTAGTTTTGAAACATAAAAGTTTACAAATATGGTCAAATAATAAATTTACATATGACTCAACTTATAAAGTTTATCTGGCCACCTGTGATACCTGTCAGAGTTTTTATGTGGGGGAAAAAAGTATTCAAAAATTAAATGAGAATAGCAGAGCATGTTCTGGCAATAAAAAATAAGGTTGAAAGAATTGCACTTGCTAAGCACTCACTTATATGTACAGATTTTAGGAAGTTCATGTTTTTTGTATTAGATTGTGTTAAAACCAATTCCATTTGGGGGTAATTATTTGGAATTAAGAGTTAAACTGGCAAATATTTTTGGAAGCAGACAGATTGTCAGGTTTAAATGAAAATATTAATGTGTCTTTTGAAAAATTAGTTTATAATGTTTTAGCAATTATTTTTGTGTTTCTATATATGTATTGTAATACATTAGCATGTTGTGAGTTTATCTATGTAAATAAGGGTCACTTTAATGTAATATCTGTTTTTTATGAATGGCACCTTTAATTTTTTGGAGGGAAAAGTCACATGACTGGAATATGAGGTTATTTAATGGATTTAATTTACTGCACTGCATGTTCTGAAGAAGTCTTTAAAGTATATAAAAAGACAACGTGCTGAAAATATACATATTTTTGCAGTGGTTGTGTCTTCATTCATGTTCTAAGTTGAAGTTTATAGTTGTAGCACATTTGGTTATTGTTCAGCTCTAGTGTTTGCTGTTTTCCATTGAGCATTTTTTTAAAGCTGTTAAGCTATAATGATAGGTTTGACAGTTAATGCAATGCACATATATCCACTGATTCAGCCATAATATACAGCCAGAGAGGAAGTGACACATATTCAAAGTTTGCTGTTCCGAGATGACATTATCATAATTCCATCACAAGAGAGCAACTGAAATGCATCTGAAAATCCCGAAGTCTAATTTGGGAATGCATAAGTATAAATAAACAGCATGAGGCATTGTATACTGGCCTAATATGAGAACACAAATAGAATAATATGTATAAAACTCATCACTATAGCGAGCATTACACCCAGAAAACGGATATGATACGTACAGTGATCTTTGTTCACAATCCCCAAGTCTTACTAAAGATATTGTATGGATGCATTTTTTTCTGCAACAGACTTATAAACAAAGAATTCAGTGAATTTCCCTGTCATTTTCCCTTACTTGGATGCTATCTTCCTTAACATTTGAACATCTCCAGAATGAAACTGCTAATCCGCAAGTCTGAATTAGTGTGCAGAATGCATAAAACCAGTCGAGTGCCCGAAAGGTAATGCATAATTGATATCAGTATGCAAATCATATGGGAAATGATTCAAAATGCCACCCAAGAACCCAAGGAGAGTCGGTGTCTAATACCTTAAGATTCCAAAGGTGGCAGGTTGATCCTTCCATAAGAAAATAGCTGTCATTTTTTTTCCTTTTTCCCCAGGACCTCACTCAGTGGTTTCACTACTGGCATTCATCTGACAGATTCTACGGGGATATGGGAGCAAGGCACACCCAGGCTAGGAAAGAGCACTATAGCCTATTCAATCCTGCCTGCAAATATTGACTGGCCATCTACTCTATAGTGAGAGTTGGGTGGTAGGGAGTGGGCCAACTTACTTATTCTTGGGGTGGCCTATTCTTCATTCTTGGGAATACCCCTCCCGTCAAAGCAGCCACTATGAGCTCCATCAACTGCCAGTGTGAATGCACCAGGCCAAAAAAGGCTGTGCCAGCTCACATTCCATTAAGTAACACCTGGTGCTCCCAATCCAGCAGTTGTTGTGAGCCACAGCCACCACTCCCCAGGACAGGTAACACAGCAGTGACCACTCACTCCCACCAGCCTCAGCAGACTCCAACAAGTACCTAAGCCATTACTTGAACTCAGGTTGCTTGTGATGTAGCCAGGGCTTTATCCCTATATGCCACAGAACTCACTAAGCAAACAGTTGGTTTAGCACAAACAGCTGAGAGTACAAACCACAGTCTGGTATTGAAAGGCCCATATTTATCTGCTTGTTTGTATTTGTTAACCAGGTTAGAGCACTGATCTATACAACCCTTTTCAGATTCTGCCAGGGTGCAATGTCTTTTTCAGTGACTTGCTCAGATTCACACAGCTAGGCAAGTGCAGGCTAAGGGACTCAAACTTTGGACAACCAGAAACAGCTCATTAACAGCTCATAATCCCCTAAGCAGATTGCCAGGCAATTATTTGATGGCAGGATACTATCAACATAGTTTTCTTTCAGAAATCCCAAATAAACCGAGATGCCAGACTGAAAATCATAACTAGCCATTTATTGCTAAGTAATGTTTGCAGTGGATGAGAAAGACAAACAGTACCAGTTCCATAAATATTTCTACAATTGTTATCCTAGCCTTTAGGGAAAGGTACAATTTCCTGCAATTGCAGATTCAAACAAAAATCTTGGATCACATGTCCTTTAAGCTTAATATTGTTAGTGAGACCAAGGTGCAGAAGAACTCCTAGGTACTTAGATAGTGTGCTATTCCATGCAATGAGAAGATTTATGCTACAGCCTCAAAAGGGTCGGACCTGCTGAGTTAAGGGTAAACATATCAATTCTGCCAGTATTTAGCTATAAGCCTCTTCATTAGTATTAAAACTGATTGTTCTTTTACTTGGATTTGGGTCAAGATAATGAAATCTCTCACATAAAGAGGGCATTTGTTTTGCTGGTATACAGCAAACATCCAGACACAGTGGCCTTACTGTACGAGAGTCTACTCAAGGATAGGAATTGCTCTGAAGCCCTTGTAAATTCTAAATAGTAATACTATCAGGAACAGCAGCAGCAACAGTGGAGGATTGCAAGGCTTACACTATACAAATAATGAGGGTGGCCACAGTGGTGCAGTGGTTAGTGTTGTTGCCTCACAGCAAGAGGTTCTCTGGTTCGATTCTTGGCTGAAGTGCCTTCTGTGTGGAGTCTGTATGCCCTCCCTGTAGTCACTTGAGTTTCCTCCAGGTGCTCTGGTTTCCTCCCACATCCCAAAAACATGCTGCAGGTGGATTGGACACTCTAAATTGGCCCTAGGCATGAGTGTGTGCCTTCTGTGGAAGGTTGGGTGCCAGGCTGGCAACTCGACACCGTAAAACTCTACTGCCAATCATGAGCGGACAGGTGATCTGCTGTGGCAACCCCTAACCGGGAAAAGCCAGAAGAAGAAGAAGACACTATAAAAATAATGGAGGTGGCAAGCCTGCCCCATCCATTATTCCCCAGTGATAATGCAACTGGATACAGTCAAAAGCCTTTTCAAAATCAATCATGATTGCTTCCACAGAATTCTGGGATGTCTCTCAGCCCTTAACATTTATGTAAGGGTACAATAAGTGGTCTATTCTCTAGAATAATCCAAGACAAATCCTGTTTGGGTAGGCAAATCTGTCAACAGAGATGTGAGTGTGCAGCTTCACTTCTTTGTCCAGTAAAGATGTGGGTCTGTAATTCTGCACCAGCTCTTTACTTGGTTTTGGTAATACAGTACATATGGATGAAAAAGAAGATAGTAATTTCAGCACTTATGTGAAAAGACAAAAAAGGGCTAAGAAAAAAGAAGCTGTGGGAATTTCTGTGAGCATATACACTTTCAGCATTAAGACTATCCGTCTCAGGGGTTTCCCTTGAAAGTGTGCTCTTTATGGCTGCTTAAGTGTAATCTTCTGTGACAGCTATTGCTCGACTGTCACACTGCATAGGGAATGGACTGGGAGATCAAATTCACTAAGAAATTGTCAACATTTTCCTTCCACTGTATCTATGTCCCTGGGTCTACATAAAAATCTTGATTGTACTCATCAAGTTTTTATTCATCTACCGAGTCCTAACTAAAAATAGAAGACTCTTAATAAGTAGCAAGTTTTTTCAATTCTTCTCTCTCTCTTTATTTAGCCCTGAATGTCAGTAATTTTCCACATCTGTTGTCTCCAGACCATGATCATGTCATTTGAGATACAAGTGCTCATTATCTCTTTTGGCAGTCTGAGTGTCCTTTATCTGTAAACCTGTTATTTTTACATGTTGAATGCACAGAAGCTGCATCTTCTTCCAAATGAAAAATGGGGGACTTATTCCTTGTTTCAGGTATGGAAGCTTTGCATTTCTACCTTAAGCAAATCTTACCATTTTCTTATTGGAAGGCTACCAACTGGGTTATGTGTAATAAATACACATTAATTTCCCTTCCAATGCTCGCCATCAAACTCAGATCTTTTTGAATCAGAGGGTCTATTCTTCAAGGTTAGTTCCTTTTACACATACTAGGAAAATAAAACCAATAGGTAACTGCTGATGGGTCCATTTTAGTATCAGGAAGAATTCTGACAGTCTGTATTTTCAGCAGCCTATCCCCAAAAACTAACCACTATTCTAAGTAGCTTGAGCGAAGGATGCCTGGAGCTGTAAATATATGCTCTTTGCCAGTGGAGTGTAATATTCTCCATACATCTATGGGACACTGCTCCCTCATAAAATACTTGCCTGTCTTCTGCAATCTTGCAAACCTTTCAGCTAAACAAACTGTTCTGGTTCTGACAATCTACAACTTCACTGAAGTTTCCAGATAAAACGAATGATGAAATTTGTTTCTTATTGCATCTGGAAAAAAAAACAGTAAAAAATGTGTAGAATTTCACATCTAAATGTTTTCCATTAGAATTAGGCTGACAGGCATAATCAATGAGGCCAAGAGCACCCTCTCCGCCCCTATTCCAGCCTAAGGATTCCTTTACAAAGATATCAACCCCTGCCCAAGGCTCTAAACATTATAAGCATCATCTCAAAAGGTTTTTTAAAACTCTGCTATGTTTCAATGTGGCATTTACAGTAGCTTTACGTAACCATTGCTTTAATCACTCTACCTTTATAAGGTGACCTGATCCCTAATATTTATAGAAACATAACGAAAAATTAACTGATACAGAAACTGAAATGCAATTACAAATGATAAAACTTGGATATGCACTGGTACTATTGCCTGGTGACCTCTCAAGCCCATGAATTATTTAAAATAGCCAAAAACGTTTGAGATTGTGGTAGCTCTGCACACACTTACCAAAACATCTTCTAATAAATAAGCCCTCACATAAGATGGTGCTCCAGCTAAAACAACAAACATTTTATCCTCAAGCATGCTGGGGTTGTCCTTTATTTCACTTATGGATCTTATATATATTTGTAAAAATATGGGTGGAGATTACTGAAGTTAAACTGGGCTGCCTCTTTGTCAGATTTATCTTTGCAGGTGTCCATTCCCTCACCGGGACCGTAGGGTGAAGAGGTTTGAGTCTACTACTGAGTTGAACCTAATCACTGAATAACTTCCAGACTAAGATTTTCCACACACACTCTTCTGAAATCATGGTCCACCTTTTTTCCAAGGTGCCCTCCCACTGTTGGACTGCAGGTATATGGAGAGGTTGCAGAAGCAGGACTAGATGGAAATTTCCCCTGCTGCAGCAATTCTCTTACATCTCTATCTGGAAACCTCATTCATTGTGGGCAATCTGTGCCTCTCAGTAGAAGTTTCATTCAGGAGTAACTCTACTACTAGATTGATTTTACATCAGGGGGTGCAAACGTATGACTTTTGCTTTGGAACTTATAGCACAAGTTTGCAGGGTAAATAAATATTATGGGAAAATTATTTTTAAAGCAAAGGGATTGCACTGATGAGAAAGCATGTCAATTTTGCAGTCATCGGTGACTAATCTGTACATGAACTTGGTTGCCAAATAATAGAAATGGGTGTCCTTCTCTTGCAGCTTAGAGTACATTTTCTTTCTCAATGAAATTAGATAGACTGAAAATGATCTTGCTGGAAAGAGTGCCATATGAAAAAAGCTGCACTGATCTAGGGTTGAGTGCTTGTGAATGGTGTTCCTCCAGGAAACTTCAGTGATTTCCAATTTCTTTCTACTCTACAAAGCCCACTGACTTCAGATTGTTATGATGCTGCCAGGTCTCCATATACTCCATGTCCTGTCGGTGACAAAATTCCTAGCCATGTTTGCGGATCAGTGTGGAACATTCCTTGACATAAGAGGCTAGAATATTCATTGCTGGCTCCTGGAAGGTAGTAAGAGCCACACAATATTACTTGGTTTATTGATGTACAGTACTTTTAGCCTTGATGGTAGCAGAATCATCCATGATTTTTGCCACTAAGGCAGTTAAGTTGTCAATTTTGTCAATTACACTATGTATTTTATGGGTCAAGCAGACTACTCGTATTGAGTTCCTCAGCAATACAGTCCTATACATGTCTTACACACAGAAATCCCAGATGTTATAATCCTCCAAAACAATGAGCAAGAAATGTATGATTAATAAACTTTATATCCAGCTTTGGTGCAGCAGATTTGTAAAAAACACAGGGGTGTTTTGGTTATAAAAAAGACATCTGCAGAACTAACAAAAAGTCTAAAAGAGCAGGTGGAATAGCGAAGAAAAAGGCATCATATGCATTCTACCAACTTCTGGAAAGTGACTCAGTACACGACACAAAGAAACTATCAGGTTTGAAGGCAAAGACAATAAAGAAGTTAGTCATCTGACACTCATCATAAGGGTTGCTAGCAACAGCATTCTCACCAGCCTACAGGACATCAAGAGCAGATGGATGTAGTATTTCCATTAGTTTATGAATGCAGAAAACTCCACAGAAGCTGTACTGCCCCAGACACAGCCTACAATAAAAGAAGAGGAACCCAACCTATAAGGAGTAAAAACAGCACTAAAGGAATATGAAGTCAGGGAAAGCAGCAGACTCAGATGACGTCACGACAGATATGATCAAGATGTTGGGCAAGTCAGGGGAGAAATGGCTCATTATAGAGAGAAAGATGAGAATGAGCATACTAGTGTCAGTGTACAAGAATGAAGGGGACATTCACAACTGCAAGCTGTACACAGGTATCAAAACTCATGTCACACAGCGTGACAGTTCTGCAGAGAGTGACTGCCAAAAGAATACACAGAACATACCTCTCAACTGTACAGATTTTTGCAGAAATGTCCAGATTTTTGCCTCATATTTTTGGTCTGTTTTCATAAAATTGTGGTTTTCTGGCAAATTATTGGCAAATCGTTAAAGAGTGAAGTTAGAAAACAATGAGACATTTGAGTTTCAGACTTCATACCCTTCAGAAAATTCATGCTAATGCAAAACCTGTTATTCTATCAACTTTCTAAGTTTGTAAGAGCAATATTTAAAAACTGTCCCTATTTTTGGGTCTTTGCCCCACTTTTATTCATGTCTTTGTCCAGATTTCTTGTTCTAAGAGGTTGAAAAGTATGACTCAGAGTAGTAGACTGTAAGATGGGAGAGGAGCAGCTCAGATTCAAATCAGGATGTAGCAGAACTGACCCGATACTTGCAGTGACACAGGTTGTTGAGAAAAAGCTAAAGGAGAGGATGATGTTATATTGGGCATATCTAGGCTTGAAGACAGCATATGACAAGGTCCCAAGAAAGCTGATATGGGTAGCCCTGAAAAAAGTTCCAGAAACAGTGGTAGATTTAGTACAGGCTATGTACAAGTACCCAATGAAACAAGTAGGAGCAGTGTTTGGACTAACAGAGGGGTTCCCAGTGGGAGAGGGTGTGCAAATTAGCTCTGAGCCCACTGCTGTTCATACTGGTGATGGACTACATTAGCAAACATGTCAGAGAGACCGAGATTACAGGGTCACTGTATGAAGATGGTGCTGTATATTACAGGCAGACTCTGAACAAAAACTTCAGCAAAGGATAGGGGACTGGACTGCAAAACTGAAAACACACAGAATAAAACAATACAGATAAAACAGCTGTAACGGCAGCAAATGGGGAAAATCTGAATAAGCTCAGAAATGAGATAGAAAGGAAAACAGTGGAACACGTTAACACTTTCAGATATGTGGGGAGGGTGATTGATGAGGAGGAAACTTTGAATGAAGATGCCAAAGCTAGAATCAGAGGGGCTGCAGCCAACTGGCACAGAATGCTGGGTAGTGTATAACAGAAGAATGCCAAAGAAGCTGAAAAGTAAGGTATACAAAACAGTAATATGACCAGTACTACTCTATGGTCTAGAACCCTGGACAGTGAAGGGAGAGCAGTTGTGGAAGGTGGAGGTGATGGAGATGAATTGCCTGAGATGGGTAGTAGGATGCACACTGTGGGACAGATGAAGAAATTAGGACATCAGAGCAGAAGCCCACGTAGCTCAAATTGCAGAGAAGGGCAAAGAGAACAGATTACAGTAGTCTGCCTTCTTGCATGTGACCAATCTGTTGAACAAGATTCAAGACAGAGAGGCAGAAAGTAAGATGAAAGTAGGGTGTCCAGCAAAGAGATAAAAGGATTGTGCGAGAGAAGAACTGTGACAGTCAGACATGACTGTTAAAGAAGTTAGGAGAGGGACAGTGAATCAAAAGATGTTGACAGTTCATGGCACACCCCAGTCTCATGCACAGCAAGAGAAATAAAGGAGGTTGATGATATAATACTTGAGATACTGTATTCAAATATTTTGCTTGTACTTCTGTGGCTGGGTCACATCAACAGCCATTCCACCATCACCAAGAAACCTTCAGTAAATCACATTGCTGTTATGACAGTGATATTAGAGGACACACATCAGTCAGAAGAAATGTCAGAACTATATAAAATGGATTTACAGTACTTACATTAACCTGTTTGTAATTTGGTCTACTTGTATTTGTACAATCTTCACATTGGCAAAATGAACAGAGTGCCAAGATTTATTTTTGACAAAAGCAGTACTGGATTGATATTAAATCTGTAATAAATTTCCTAATTCTTCTAGCTTTCATCTGACTATCTAAACATCTCATTTATTTAACAAAATCCACATTACAATGGCAAAACAAAGAAGCTCGAAATCATTTTTATGCCATTTAGGAAGTTTAAATTCTGTTCACAAAACTTAACTACACAAGCAACAAACACAGAGGACACTACGTTTTGAACAGAGTGCCAGTGTCCTCTACCTTGTTGTTGATAAGCTTTTAACAGCCACAAATGCCAAATACTGGTTCTCATTTTTTGTATCCTTAAGCAGTGCTCATATATCGACATTGTTATGGACTGCCATAAGATCTACATCGGTCATCTCCCACTGCTGCTACTGCTAATGATGAATGTCCAGACAAATGTGACAAATAATAACGCAGATACACAAGAGTTATTTAAGGATCTATGACATGGCAAGCCATTGTGAGATTGTTAAAAGATAAATGATTTCTATCACACTTAGTATGAGAAGGATCATGTGTCAAGTAGCAGCTACCCTCCCAAAATATGCAGAACATTTTGTCTCCAATTTTACCTACTACAAAATTATGAGACTATCTTGACAGCAGTAGAAATGTTTACATTATATGACAATCATGAGAGGTAAGAAGGGTGTAAAGGTCAATAACCAAGGCTTAAAACCAAATTATAATGTCAGTATCATTTCCAATTACTCATCAAATGAAAAGAAAAAACTGTAAAGTCTTCTCCGTTTCTTTAGACGGAAAGAAAATGTTTATTTGCCTATCCCCTTTAATAATCTTTTCATATCTAATGAAGGAGTTAATTTACTGCTTATTTAACTTGTATAAAACAGTTTGCAACCATGCAAATGTGGACATTTTACAACATTTTGGCACTGTTTCAGAATGAAGAAATGCTCATTTAGTAACAGAAAACTTCATTGTTTAAATATTATAGCACATGATTTATCCTGGAATCCGTATCTCTTAAATTTTGGGGTTCAACTTTATAAATAAAGGTGATACATTATTACTTGCAGCACTATCTACCTTAATAAAGTTATAGACAACATTATCTATGAAAAATCAAGTACAATTACAACCTGGCAAAGATGGACTTCTCAGTTACTATTTGTTACAGAAAATCAATGTCAATATGGTTTCTAAGAGTGTGTATGTATATGCCCATGTGTCAAAAGTAATTCCTTTCTTTTGGGAGATATCTCTCTTTGTTTTGATTGTGGCAACTGAAGATTTGTGAAATGTAAGTGCAGAGGTGTGTGCAGGGACTTGCTACCTGCATGGGGTATGTGGGGAGCGTTGGTTCTGCTCAAAGAATTGGCTCCTCAGTGAGTTCTAACTAGACAAGACACAGTAGAATGATTTTATACAGCAACACAATGGATTAAACTGAAAAGAGATTTCCTTGACAAGATTTTGTTCCAAATATCCAAGTACATAAATGCTGAAATACAGTCACCTAAGTTCAAGAAAAGTTTCACTGACTGGAAAATATCATGGTGATTTGTTTGCCAAATTATTATGGACCTTTCCTAATGTGGACCTGGATTTTTATGTTCTATTCAATTACTGTGTTTGAAAAACTTGTTAGTTTCCATTTTAACTACTATATAAACTGTTCATTAAATACTATATAAACTGTTCATTTTGCTTGGTTTATTGTTGGTTAAGTAGTACTGGTTGTATATTTCAGGTACTTAGTGGACCAGCTGTGCGATTTGTTTTACTTTTTTTATTTTGCTTTCGTTACACACAGAAAAAAAAATAATAAAAAAGTTCCTTCACAAAAAAATGATCCCACCTTCCTCATCAACAAAGCAAGGTGTGCCTGTTTTCATATGCGATGCACAAACCATGGTGAATGTATGTTCTTAATTCTGATCAGTCTCAGTATATAGCTACATGCCGTACAGTACAGAATAAGCACTCCATTGTCTCCATTCTTCTTTTTTTTAAAGACAAACAAAATTTTACAATATTTACAAAAAAAGAAAAGATGTAAATATAATGAACACTCTTATCTGCACTATCAACTTTGTATTAATTGAAGTAATTTTTAACAGACATCAAGAATGTTTATCCAAAAGCATTTTAATTGTATCCAATACTTACAATGAATCCTCCCTCCCCCTTTAGATCTTGCAGAAATCACATTCATTTCTTTTTGGCAAATAATGGTGGTTAAAAAAAAAAAAAAAAAAAAAAAAAAACAAGAAATTCATTAAATTTTAGAACATAATTATTTTTTCACTTCCTAGTTATCACCTTCAGTGTTCAAACCAAAGAATAGTCAGAAGAATCAATACAATTAGAAATCAGTACTTTTGTTAATACTAAAAGAGTCACTTAAAACGTATTTATTAGACCACAATGCTCTAAAAAAGGATTTAATAACATTCTAATATATGACATTTTTTCACATTTCAAAAAGGCGATACCAATCCACTTTTAAAATATTACTGGATCCCCAACAGCAATTATTTCTGGTTTTATAAACTGCATTAATTTTTTGAGGCGTAAGATGAAGTCTAAAAATATATTACCAGCAAAATTTTCCAAAATAAGGAAGATGACACTAAACTAATAGACTTAAAAATCAATTTCCTATTAAATTCACCGTCTATTTCATTTAAATAATACATTTTAATAAAATCCCACTTTTTAATATTTATCTTATTGGCTAAATGTAATCTATATCTGTAAACCTTAAGAGTAATTTTAATATCCATGTCATTGTTTATAATTAAATAGAAGTATTTCCATGAATCTGAATAGATATTTTGACATCTGACTAACTTTTTATAACCTAGCAACTTATTCCAGAACTTATGTAAACTTTCCTATTTAGTAGCATCCAATCCAGTTTTAGTTAATAGCACACTTGTATTTAATGTATTTTCTTCAATAAAACAGTCTATCCAGGATATTATTTTACCATGTTTCAATAACAGCATATTACCTAAATTATTGCTGTCTATTAAACCAGAAAACCAGAAGTAAATGTTACTGTTACTGCTATCGCCCACAAAACCAAGACCAAAACACTAAAGGTGGAGGAGTGACCATATTCACCAAGGATATTCACACCTCCTGACTAGTTGCCCAACACAATGCATCTGAAATTATCCAGGTGCAACTCTAGGTAAGGCTGATATCCAAATTGTAGCTTGCTACAGATCCCCCACCATGCTCCAAGATTCTCACTACACCTTTCTAAACGTACTGGAAAATATTAAGATACAACCAAACATCCAAATACTGGGCGATTTCAACTACCCTGTCATTAACTGGGAAAACGCCCTGGGCGATTTCAACTACCCTGTCATTAACTGGGAAAACGCCCTGGATCAACTAATCCATTGTCCCACCAGGGGCTCCAATATCCTAGACCTGGTCATTATCAACATGGAAGATAGATGCTCCACACCAGTGATCACCCCCTCAATGACCATAAGCAAATCACCCTTGACATCCACATCCCACCCCCCCAGTAAGGAAACCTCCATAAAAAAACTTCTCCAAGGGCAGCGTCATGCTACTCAAATCTGAAGTGACAAACTTCATGACACTCATGCAGACGGGAGCTGAAAGTTTGACTGCTGAATCCTACACTAAGGCACTGTACGAGCACATCCACTCATGCATGAATCGTGCCATCCCAAATAGAACCAAGACACTCTCCTCCAAAAAAAGGAAGCCAATCTGGTGGTCCCCTGCCATAAACAAACAACTACTGCAAAAAAGAGAAAATCTCAGGATGAAAAAATCTCCCTTACCCGCCTCAGTTAGAAGCCGAGATCCCTCATAAAATTCTCCAAAGCTAGTTACGAAAAAAAAATTGCCAAAGATTCCAACGACAACCACAAGGCATTCCATAGTTATGTCAAGAATCTAAATGGCAATGCTCAGATATGCTCTGAGCTACAACAGAATAGCATTAAATATACTGAGCCCAAGGATATTGCCAATATTCTGGCAGATCGATTTAGTGCCAACTTCACCCCCTCTCACCTTCTAAAGGGCCCATTTCAATACCAAAAGATTGCCAAATTCCAGTAATCACGGACACACAGGTAGAAACCGCACTCTCCAAAGCTAAGAATACAGCATCCATGGGACCAGATGACATACCAGGCTGTGTACTACATGAACTACAAAATGAACTGGCACCTCACCTAAGTGTCATGTTTAATCATAGCCTCACCTCAGGCTTCATGCCCACTGAACGGTGCACAGCGACAGTTATCCCACTCAACAAGGGGGATCCACCTTGGATCCCGGGAACTACCGTCCCATCAGTCTGACGAGCCTGATCTGAAAGGGCATGTAATGCATTATTATGGCACTTATAAACAAAGACATTGGCAACCTTCAAACACTGGACACCACCCAGTTTGGGTTCATGAAGGGCCGATCTTGTCTCATGAATCTGATTGACTTCTTCGAATCAGTCTTCAGAGCTGATGGTCCACACAGCCTATCTGGTCCTCACCAGGCCTTCGACACCATCCCCCACTCTGGAATCATAGATAAACTTACTAAGCTGGGCATAAATCCCTACATCACTCGATGGGTTGCCAAATGGCTTACTGACAGAACCCAGACTGTAAAAGTAGCCGACTCTAAATCCAGCTCCAAACAAGTGACAAGTAGAATACTTCAGGGTTCAGTCCTGGGACCGCTCTTATTTGGCATCTACTTCTCTGAGGTACAGGCTAACACTAAGGGACTCTGGTTAACAAAGTTCACAGATGACTGCAAACTGGAAGCCATTATTGAATCCCCAAATGATGTGGATAGTCTACAAAAGGGACTTACAGAAATGGATGCTTGGTGTCAGAGCCATGGGCTCAAGCTTAATGCCAAGAAATGTATAGTTATCACCTTTGGGAAAAACCATGTACCCATGAATTACTACATAGGTGGCAGTACACTAAACACTGAAAGTGTGATGAGAGACTTAGGGACACAGGTGGACAGTGGTCTCACCTTCGATAATCACACTGCCACAACGCTCAGGAAATCCTTCTATGTGGCACACCTCATCACTAAGGGCTTTTCATCCAGAAAAAAGGAGGTCATTGTCCCACTGTACTCATCCCCCATTAGACCCATTATAGAGTACAATGCCCCATTTGGTATGTACCTCACAAGACATCTGCAACAGCTGGAAAGGCTGCAGAAATACCTCACTAACAGAATCACAGGCCTAAAGCAGATGTCCTATGCTGACAACCTAAAAAAACTAAAGCTATACTCTGTGGCATATCGTCTACTCAGAGGTGATCTCTGCTTAACATACAAGGCCAAGTCAAACCCTGAGCTGTTGGACATGCTCCGCTTAAAGAAATCCCAATCCCTCAGAGCCACATGCTTTGGGATCTAAAACCTGTCATCACAATGAACAAAACATGCTGGAGGTAAAGGTTCCTGACCCAGAGACTCCCCGTACTCTGGAATAGACTGCCCATACATGTTAAGCAGAGCGCCTCCTTTGCCCTCTTCAAAAGGAACCTTGATGATTGGATGGGAGACAGGAACCCCAGGGATCACTTCAGTTGCCCTGCTGGACAGGGGGGTCCAGGGAAGTAAATATTGTGGGAAGAAATATCCAGGGAATTGTTATGGCTAGGCTTGTATAGGCCCTAGGGTTATAGCCTAGTACCGACCTATGAACCTATGGAAAATTGAGAAAAACATGTTTAATAAAAGAGAGAGAGAGAGAGAGTTTCTTTTAAGAATACATTTTTAATTCAAATTAGAATGTTGACATTTTCCTATCAACATTATTTTGTCACTTTTTGACTTAATTTCCATTATAAAAAATGTATGATGTAGCCTTAAAAACACAATGAAAACAACATGCAAAAATAAACAAGCAGACTAATAAACATATTTTGGAGTGTAGAACTTGCTCAAATGTAGTACATGTGGTAAAGAAGCACTTCTACATATTTACACCATTCTATAATGAATTTGATGGTGTGGCTTGACGCCTTAAAAATTATATACGTTATATATGTACATTATATACACATACAGAAATTTTATATATTTATATACATTATATATTTTACATACACACACTAATATATATATATATATATATATATATATATATATATATATATATATATATATATATATACACATATACCATTTACAGCTGATATAATTTTTTTTTCAAATTTTGACTGCTTACTTTGCACCAAGGATATTTAAGGTACTGCTTAACAGTTCATAGGTAGGTACTAGGCTATCAGTTCAAGGGCCTATGTAAGCCTAGCCAGCAAGGTTCCATGGCTTACGCCACCAAAGAAAGTTATTTTCCTGTGCCACTGTCGAGCAGAGATACAGAAGTGAACCCCTGGGTGTATTTCCTATTTCCCATCCCCTCATCAAGATTTTTCTTGAAGAGTGCTAATGAAGAACTTTGCTTGACATAGATGGGTAGCTTGTTCCAGAGTATAGGACGTCTCTGGGACAGAAATCTATCCCTCCAGCATGTCCTGTTTATTGTGATGACAAGGTTTAGGTCCCTAGAGCATGTAGCTCAGAGGGATTGGGATTTCTTTAGCTGTAGCATGTCCAACAGCTCTGGGTTTGGCAAAGCTTTATATGTTAGGCAGAGATCACCTCGGAGTAGGTGATATGCTATGGAGTAAAGGTGGAGTTTTTTGAGGCGGTCAGTGTAGGGCATTTGTTTGAGGCCAGTAATCCTCTTTGTGAGGTACTTCTGTGGCCTTTCCAGCTGCTGCAGATGTCTTGTGAGGTACATTCCAAAAGGGGTGTTGTACTCTATAATGGGTCTAATGAGCGACGAGTAGAGGGGAACAATTACCTCTTTTCCTGGATAAGAACCCTTTTATGATGAGGTGTGCCATGTAGAAGGACCTCCTGACTACTGTGGCGATGTGACTATCAAAGGAGAGACTACTGCCCACCTGGATCCCAAGGTCTCTTATCACGCATTTGGTGTTAAGCAGATTGCTGCCTATGTTGTAGTTCATGGGTACAGAGTTTTTACCAAAGGGGATGACACTGCACTTTGACACTGAGCTTGAGGCCATGGCTCTGACACCAGGCATCTGTCTCAGTGAGGCCCTTCTGTAGGATGTCCACATCATTTGGGGACTTGACTATGGCTCCTAGTTTGCAGTCATCTGCGAACTTCATTAGCCAGAGGCCTTCTGTGTTAGCCTGTACTTCAGAGAAGTAGATACCAAACAAGAGAGGTCCCAGGACGGAACCCTGTGGTACTCTACTTGTCACTGCTTTGAGGTCAGATTTGAGTTGCATTCCTTCTTCTTTCAGCTTTTCCCAGTTAGTGGTCGCCACAACGGATCACCTGTCCGCTCAGACAGACAGACAGACACACACACACACAGGACCAATTTAGAGTGTCCAATCCACCTACAGCATGTCTTTGGGATGTGGGAGGAAACCGGAGCACCCGAAGGAAACCCAAGCAACCACAGGGAGGATATGCAGACTCCGCACAGAAGGCACCCCAGCAGAGGATTGAACCAGAAAACCTCTTGCTGCGAGGGGACAATGCTAACCGCTGCACCACAGTGGCCGCCCTCATTTCTAAAAATTTTTTTCTGAAGAAATTCTTATCACCATTAAAGAACAAGTTCTCAACACAGGCTCTGTTTTTATTTTCCTTCTTGCGTGGTTTTAAAAGGTTTTTCTATATTTACATTATTTTATATATATATATATATATATATATATATATATATATATATATATATATATATATATATATATATATATATATACACACACACACACACACTATATATATATATATATATATACACACACACAGACTATATATATATATATATATATATATATATATATATATATATATATATATATATATATATATATATATAGGATATATGGGTCTACTTTGTTTATTTATTTATTTATTTTACATTTGTTAACCAGGCTAGTCTAACTGGATACATTTCCATTTTCAGTAGAAGCCTGGGGAGAAAAGCTCCAATAGTAGCAAATAGAAATTAAAATCAATATTGTTACATAGTAAATGAAAGGAATTCAATAAAAATACAACAAGTAACAATAAAATAGGT